>NC_057800.1:751627997-751651509 GCF_018294505.1 Triticum aestivum
GGCCGGAGCGTGCGCGCGCGCGTCGGGCACACGCCCTCCTGCCTACTGGCAGGAGGTTGAAGACGGTGGCGACCGCGGTGGGCTGGGCCGCACAGTGCTGGACCAGCACAGGAGCTGGGCCGGCTCTGGTGGGCTGCACAGGTAAGCTTTGCTCCTTTTATTTTTTTCTGTTCTGTTTCCCTTTTTATTTATTTTGCCACTGTTTTCAAATTCAAAATAATTTCATACAGTGCCAAAACATTCTGAAATATTTTATGTTACCTCTCTGGACTATTCCAAAAGTACATAAAATATTTCAAAGCATTTGAAAATATATTCATTATATATTATGAATATATCCCCAAATTCAAATAGATTATTGATTTAAGTTCAGAGACCAAATAATTCCTTAAAAATATTCCAGAATTTTGGTTTGATATATAACTCTTGCCAAAATTCACAAAACTATTTTTAGGGCATTTTGGATTCACAGAATGCAATTTAAGGGTTGCTTGCCCTTCTTTTAATTAGGGTTTTGAGGCTTCTGAATTCCTCAGTTCAAATTTCATTTGAATTTAAACATCATGCAGCAACCAAGCTAGTACAAGGCCAAGGTAGAGCTAGGGATGTGACAACTCACCCCCACTAAACAAGAATCTCGTCTCGAGATTCAGGCGTAGGGTAAGGTGAAAGGTAAACGCAACTAGTATAATCTTCACGATCCAGGGTGCACTTCAGTTGGACATTGATTCATTCACCATCATTGTCTTGATGTCTTGCTCTGAGAAATCCTGCCAACATGACATGGAGGGAAGAAGGAGACTCTAGAAGGGTCGATCTTCTCGAAGATCGAACAACTCACGGAATGAGACATAGCAACATCTCTTGAGCTGGGAGACGAAGTACAGATTTGAAGAAATGGAGTGGAACAGATGACGAGAGTTCACTAGGTAGACAACGATCCCACACCTAAGAAAGTGGTAATCGATTGTCAACGTAGCGAGGAGTTGAGTTGCCATGGAACCACAACGATACACCTTAGGGAAGGTGACTCGTAGAGATATCCCCTTAAGTGGCAAAAAGAATTACTTTTGATTCGGAGATCATTGAAACTCTTTAAACCAGCCTAAGGCAATTCTCGAGCGATCGTTTGGAGGGGGTCAGTAGAATGGCATACTCGGACTTGGATGATGTGGATTATCTTGTTGAAGACAACGCAATGGATGAATTTACTTATCACCGGAAATGGAAAGGACATTGGTGGTGCAAGCTGGGAACAAAATGCAAATGCTGGGAATGATTCTAGTAACTGGGGAGAGGCTCGACAATAGAGAGTTATTCCACTATTGGAATGGTTATAGCATAACCGAGGAAATCTGGGGCAATCCCAGCTAGTGCCGATGATAACACGTAGCGCTTGTGCGTGCTCTCAAGAACTTGAGCAATTCCACAATCATCAAGGTTTTACCAATATCCGTGTCAAGGATCCTGGCAACACAACTTGCTACCATGATGAAGGATGATGGATGATGCAGACGCAAAGGAAGATAACACCTTCTCAGATTTCACCCTTGGCGAGGCCAAAGAAATAAAATCTGGATGATCGACCGAGAGACATTTAGCACTCCGCTTCTAATGTTCTCCTTGACGTGCTGGTGTAACCCATTCATAGAGATGGTTTGCTAACTAGAACATCAAGTAAAGGTCGGACTTCAGGAGCAATAGAATCCATAAGGAACAGTTACGGAGGTAAATCCTACGAAATCCTTATGGGGAGGTGGCCAATTTCCTCAATCAAGATATTATAATAACAGGTCTTCCGGATGGGTGTGTTGGCCACGACATCCACTTTACCGGTTTCCGAGGGACCGATATTATAGTTCTTGGGAAATGTTCCAAACCATCATATCTGCCTGAGATTCAGATCTGGTTGGTGTCAGGATATTCCAGACTCATCGAGTCTAGGAAGAAAAATGAAAGTTTGCAACACAAATCGACGAGATGACGTTGCGGGATTCTCGGGAGATGAACTACGATAGCAGGCTCCAAAACATGAGCTGGTTCTGCTACAAACATGTGAACACGCTGTCCCAGACAAGCATGACCACGTGGTAGTCTTATAATAAAACACTACCGAGTTCTGGTTGGGAACCATAATCGAGGATATGGAAGTCTTGTGCATGACCTAGGATTAGCACATCAACTCCTTTTCCGTGAACAAAACAATCAGTGGCTTGGTGTGCTAGGGTATACATATGGAATGGAGGTTGCAAGTCTCCGAACCACAGAATTCTTCGCACGTGTGCATGACTGATTTAGAATGATTCCAAGAAAACAACATTGACTTTCTCGAATTCACGGCGGCAACTTGCATCAGATGCACATGAATTAAAGGAAGTCACTGCCTTCATCCAAACATATGCTTCATGAGCTAGCATGAACAAATGCTTTTAAAAATTTCCAACACTAGCTTAATGTTCAACAAAATTATGGAGGAGATAAGGATGTTGTCAATGGGCTCAACAACAATTCATCTAGGTTTCCTTTTAAAAGGAATTCCATAGTTAAGTGAACACGGTGATAGCATTGGTCAGACCAAAGATATAATGGTGTATGCTCGAGGGATCAACCACGAGTAAGACAACATTACGAATATCGTTGGTTCTGATTTGATTTGACGACAGCCCACACTCAAATCAAAGGATTGATAAGACAATAGGTCCAGCAACTGATCACAGGGACCAATCGATGAAGATACCGTCTTTCTTCAACACACACTACACAAGAATATCCTTTTGGAACGAACTAAGTCAGACAAGCTTTTATCTTCCAACTCTCCAAGTTGTTGTCTAGCTTAACCAACTAGCTCAGGGATATCTAACACAGATTCTTGGAGAAAGGGTGGTTCACAAGAAACCAACTTGATCACGAGCTCAACATAACGGTCAGGTGACGACCTGGTAATACTTCCGAGAAGATCTTCGGAAATCACAAACCACCGATATGTTACTAAGCTCGAGAACAATCTTGCTTTTCAGAGCAAGATGATATGATCAAATGAGCGAGGACTTGACAAAATCCTAACTCATCAATCAAAGAGTGCACCAGGAAATAAGGACTAGGTAGCACGATCAATCTTAGAATGGTGATTCAATAACCAACATACTAAGAATAAGATTATTGTCCATTAACTACCAAGCAATGGGGTTGCTAGGAGTATTGAGTTCACACATCACAATTCATTTGTCGGTATTCCGGTTGCATCAACACGGAACCGAGGGATGAATAATGATGGCGAGAAGTATCACTACATCAAGAATTCACAAGAGCCGGTGCAATCCTCATGAAAATCCTGACATAAAGACGGTAATACTTCAGGGTAGAACAGAATCAAAAGCTGGGCTGGCATTTTGATCTGCGATGCACAATTGCTTTGACCCAATCCTAGATATGGATGAGGTACTAGAGTTTGTTTCTCCTAGTCATTCCGGAATAGAATGACTTGACAGACCACAAGAGTAATAGGCATCGATGAACGAATGCACACATAATCTTGACTATCAATTGATAGACGAGGGTCAGAAGACAACTAAAGGGACAACTCAAAGAACATATAATTTTCTGAGTTGTGGATGCATAGGTTAGTATGTCGGACGAAGTTCAACATATTTCTTCCGGATAACCCATGCAGAAAGGTTGAGCTGGCAGAGTCACAATATAGCATGGAGAACCCATCGAGAGCACTCTGGTTATGATCTTTTGATCCAACAAACTACTGCCATAAGTGGTTCATAGTATTTGGAAGAAGGGAAATACCATGGACCTCGAGGACTAATGCAAAGGTTACTAATACCCTAAAGGAACTAGCAGACACTATCAACATGAAGCAAGTAGGGTGAATCTTGGTTCGAAAACCCAAGGAGTAGAATGTCTACTACTAAGTGGCATCACGGGATGCTTTCGAGAATAAAAGCCAGAATCATCACACTGGGACACAAAACATTGCTAGATTACTAGGTGACTCCCTAAAACACCTAGGGTCATAATAATAATTCCAACATATATGTCGAGGCAATAATTACCTCAACACACCGATTAGTGTGGTTAATCTGGCCCATGGGAACATCGGAAACAGAAGGAAGGGATTTGCAAATGCATCGGACTATTTAGAAACCTGGGATGACTCGGACAGCATAACAGCTGTAAATGCTCAGAAAAGACTTGAGGCATTCACAAAAATGGTGGCATAACCACTCAGAAGCACGATATCAAGGTTTCGAGATCAACAATTAACATACGGAAGTAGTAGAAACTGAACTCAAGCTTAAATCCAACAATCTTATAAGTCTACGGATTAGTAACACGTGATCCTAATAGAAAGAAGAGATAGCCTAGTTCTTAATCCCCGTAGAGGAGAAGATGACTCAGATCAGAAGGGCATGAGGTATAAGGAGTAAAAAGAGCCTTACGTTCCATCCCACAATCAATTCCCTCACATAACTAAAGAATATCTAGACTCAACTTCGACCAGTTTGGCTTGGTAATCCTACAGGCAGTCAAGCTCTGATACCAACGCTGTCAGGACCCCGACTCGATGTCACATCGATCTAGCCGGTAACACCTCATATTACTTAGCGGCCTCACGCACGGTATCCCCACGGGTGTCGCCTTACTTTTGCCCGGGACCGTTTGCGTCTGTTGGCACACGTATATGATAGTGTCGCTAGCATCCATATGATAAGGAGCCCGGGCTGACATGGCTAGTCGTAAACCCAAAGTGGCACAGACTTACAGGGACAGGCATCCATGACCCAGCTTCGAACGTATCGGTCATCAGCAAGTGGGTCCGGGCTGTAGCACTGGGCTAGCAGGACTCCGGTAAACCGGGCTGTAGCGGGCTAACAGGACTCCGGTACTCAAAGCGTGACATTTCCCCGAAGGGACAGACACAGGAACGAAGAAGGACACATGCCGGCCAGCCTAAGTGTTCCTAGAGCAGTAGCAAGCTACCATGGCTCAGCGGTAACACTAGGAGACATTTCCCTGTAAGAGAGGCTACTAAAGATAAACAACTAGATGGTCAGATCCCACACATACCAAGCATTTCAATAACATACACACAATATGCTCGATATGTGCAATACAACATGGCATCACAAAATGACTCTACGACTCAAGTAGTTTATTCAATAGGCTCCGAGGAGCGAGATATTACAAACATGGGTCTCATGACCCAACACTCAGAGCATACAAATCAAAACACAAGCGGAAGCTATCATGTCTGAGTACAGACATCTATAAATGAAAAAGGCTGAGAAGCCTGACTATATATCAGATCCTGCCGAGGGCACAAGATCGTAGCTGAGGTAACAAGCTAAACGTCGAAGACCACGCGGAAATACTAGTGAGACTGAAGTCTCTCTGCAAAAACATAAAATAGGCAAACGTGAGTACAAATGTACCCAGCAAGACTTACATCAGAACTATCTACATATGCATCATTATCAACAAAGGGGTGGTGGGGTTTAACTGCAGCAAGCCAGCTTTGACTCGGTGGCTATCCTAAACTACGACTGCAAGCGACTCTTTTGAGGTGGCGCACACGAGTCCACATATTCACCAACCAATACACCACTATGGAACCGCTCCCGTCTCCCTACGAGAACGCCATCCATAGCACTCACGCTTATCTTGCGTATTTTAGGGTATCCACTTTTACTTGTCTATGAACTGATATAAGCAACCCAGAGGTCCTTTTCCGCGGACACGGCTATTCGAATAGATCATATTAACCCTGCAGGGGTGTACTTCTTCACACACGCTCTCACCACTTACCGCCGTTTACACGACATGTACTCGGCAACCTTCAAGCAAAAGCCCAACGTGGGTGTCGGCCACGGCCTGCCTAAACACTCAAGTCTCTAGTCCAGGTTTATCGCCTATTCGGGTTCCATCCATGAGGAGATCCGGCCGGAGTTTCGCTCACAGCCCCAAACGATGTGTACAGGGTTCCGTGACACCAAACGGGTGCCCGGTTTACCCGGCCACGTGCCTACCGCATCACAGCCCACCCCTACGGTCAGCGCTGTCCACGGCCTCCAGCATACTACAAACACCAGAAACTACTTGCAACTCCTGGACAGAGGACAAGGGTGATTAAGAAGCCGAGAGGGTCCATTGGTTTCGGGCCCAATGCGTGGTAGTAGCTGAATCATGGATCACAAACACAGAACTCAGTTCCTGAGGACGGCTGTAATGAGACAACCCACCATGTACTCCTACATGGCCTCTCACCGCTACCTTTACCAAATCGTGTTCACACGCTTAGCTCACACACCGTAGGACATGTTCACACACCTCTGATTCATCCCCGATGAATCAGACCCGACTCAACTCTAAGCAGTAGCAGGCATGACAAACAAGCATGAATGAGTAGGCACAACAGGGCTCAAACAACTCCTACTCATGCTAGTGGGTTTCATCTATTTACTGTGGAATGACAGGTCATGCAGAGGATAAAGGGGTTCAACTACCGCAGCAAGTAACAGATGAATCGATGTTGTCCTAATGCAGTAAAAGAGAGCAGGAGCGAGAGAGTGGGATTTTATCGGAATGAACAAGGGGGTTTTGCTTGCCTGGCACTTCTGAAGATAACATTGAGTCTTCATCAGTGTCAACGATCACATCATCGGTATCACGTCTATCAAGAGGGGACAAATACCGGCAACACAGAAAGGAACACAATCAATGCAATGCACAATATGATGCATGATCATGACATGGCAAAATGAATGTGTTTTGGGCTAATGCAACTAGCAACAGATTAAATGAAGTTGGTTTGAATACAAGATTCAAATTCAAACTCCATATGTGATTATTTAAATGCCCTTTAATTGATTTGCCCTAAACAGTAGTGATAAGTTGTTCTAACATGCATGAAAATGGTACAGATGGATTCCTTGAATTTTTCTGATAATTTTTCATATATAAAATATTTAATTTGGAGTTACGGTTAATTTTCTATGATTTTTAGAAGTTTTAGACATTTTCTGGAATTTTCTGATTATTTAGAATTAAAACAATTCCAGAAAATTAATTATGACATCAGCACTGCGTCATGCTTGCGTCAGCAAGTCAACAGGGCTGCCCCGGGTCAAACCTGACCTATGGGACCCACATGTCAGCTGCATAGTGATTTAACAGAGTTTAAATAACTTAACTAAATGGTTAGCCGGGTTAATTAAAGGGTAGGGCCCACCTGTCAGTGTCCGCAGGGGGGGTTGTTTAATTAAATTAAACTAACTAATTAACAGGGGCTGGCCCCACCTGTCATCGACCCAGGGGGGTCAAACCTCGGTCAAATGACCCAAACAGGCCGGCGGCTCAACGCCGGCGGCAACAGGCACGGCGGAGGGCTTCGGGATCGCTCCTCCGGCGTCCAAATGGACGGAGGAGAGCGGCTACGGGGAGCTGGAGCTCACCCGCACCCGTTTCAGCAAGCAGCAGCAGCTAGGGCGGCCGGGGACGATGGCCCCGAGCTCGGCAGCGGCGGCCGGAGCTCGGGCGTGCTCGGGTTCGGCGTTACACGGCACGGCGAGGTCAGCTGATGGGCTCTACGGGATGCTGGGGTCACCAGGAACACCCGGAGACAACGAGCGCAGGCGGAGGAGCTCGGGAGCACGGAGCTCACCGGCCATGGCGGACGGCAGCTTCGGGTGCTCGTGGGGCGGCGGCTACAGGGTGCACGCGAGGGAGAGAGATGAGGGGAAACGATGGCAAGCTCACAGGGGTTGCGACGGTGGCCTCGGGGAGCTCGGGGAGGCACCGGAGCCGACGAATTTGACGAAGATGGCCGGCGGGTCCGAGGTGGAAGACGACGGCGATGGCGGTGATGCAGGGGCTCCCGCGGTGTGCTTCTCGGCGAGGAGGAAGAGGGGGTCGGGGCGGATCTCCTGGGTACTTCGGGTGGCAGTGGGGAGCACGGTGGCTACGGCGAACGGCGTCGGCGACGACGAGCTCCGCTCGGGCGCGTGCAGGGAGAGAGCAGAGGAGGGAACGGGGTCCAGGGGAAGAGAGGGGAGGTGCAGGGGCGAGGGGGAGTGCGTGGCGCCCTCGGGTGCCTCCAGCGACGAGCGGGTAAGCAGGAGGTGGCCGGAGCGTGCGCGCGCGCGTCGGGCACACGCCCTCCTGCCTACTGGCAGGAGGTTGAAGACGGTGGCGACCGCGGTGGGCTGGGCCGCACAGTGCTGGACCAGCACAGGAGCTGGGCCGGCTCTGGTGGGCTGCACAGGTAAGCTTTGCTCCTTTTATTTTTTTCTGTTCTGTTTCCCTTTTTATTTATTTTGCCACTGTTTTCAAATTCAAAATAATTTCATACAGTGCCAAAACATTCTGAAATATTTTATGTTACCTCTCTGGACTATTCCAAAAGTACATAAAATATTTCAAAGCATTTGAAAATATATTCATTATATATTATGAATATATCCCCAAATTCAAATAGATTATTGATTTAAGTTCAGAGACCAAATAATTCCTTAAAAATATTCCAGAATTTTGGTTTGATATATAACTCTTGCCAAAATTCACAAAACTATTTTTAGGGCATTTTGGATTCACAGAATGCAATTTAAGGGTTGCTTGCCCTTCTTTTAATTAGGGTTTTGAGGCTTCTGAATTCCTCAGTTCAAATTTCATTTGAATTTAAACATGATGCAGCAACCAAGCTAGTACAAGGCCAAGGTAGAGCTAGGGATGTGACAGATGGCACCTCCAAGGGCTGGAGTAACCCGGCCGGCCTGAGGGTCTCTGTCTTGTTGCGCTGGCATGTCTGACAAGACTGAACCCAGTCGCGGACCAGGGCGCGATCGCCAGGGATGTAGAAGTCGGCGTGAAGACGATGGAGGGTTATCTGCATACCCTCATGACCCGCCGAGTGGGCGAGTTGTAACACCTGGTGACGGAGATCATCCTACGCCGGAACAAAGACCCGGCGCTCATGTAGGAGCAGTCCGTCAGAGAAGCGCCAAGGCTCCTCCAGGTCGCCGGCCGTGAGCTACTGCTGAAGATGGACGGCATCGTCGGCCGTCGCAGTGGCGCGGCGAATGTCGGCGAAGAGGCCGAACGTCGGCCCAGAGCGGATGCAGAGGGCCGCCCCGGCGGACTCGTCGGCGGAGGAAGCAAGGTCGGAGTCGCGACGGGACAGCGCATCGGCCACGGTGTTAAGGCGGCCCGGCCGATACTCGATGGAGAAGTCGAAGCCGAAGAGCTTGCTGATCCACTGGTGCTGCGGCACGGTCGACAGCCGTTGGTCCAGCAAAAACTTTAGGCTGTAGTGGTCGGTGCGAATCTGGAAGGACCGTCCCCACAAGTACGGCCGCCAATGACGAACGGCCTGTACAAGGCCAATGAGCTCCCGCTCATAGGCCGCCAGCTTAAGATGACGCGGAGCGAAAGGCCGGCTGAAGAAGGCGAGGGGCCCATCGCCCTAATGAAGCACGGCGCCGAACCCTGCGCCCGAGGCATCACAGTCCACCACGAACGGACGGTCGAAATCGGGCATCTGGAGGACGGGGCTCGTCGTGAGGGCCCCCTTGAGGGCCTCGAACGCCATCGTAGCCTCGTCGTCCCAGGCGAAAGTGTCGCGGCGAAGCAACCGCATGAGGGGTGCCGCGATGAGCCCGAACTCCCGGATAAATTTCTGATAGTAGCCGGCGAGGCCGAGGAACCCGCGGAGAGCCTGCGGCGAGTGAGGCGTCGGCCATGCGGAGACGGCTGCCACCTTGTCGGCGTCCATAGCCACCCCGTCGGCCAAGATGACATGGCCCAAGTAGGCCAGTGAAGGCGTCCCGAACAAGCACTTCCAGCGCTTAAGGTGGAGGTGGTGCGCTCGAAGCTCGTTGAAGACGATGGCGACGTGCTGGAGGTGCTCGGCCCAAGACGCACTGTAGATTAGAATATCATCAAAGAAAACAAGCACAAACCGGCGTAAGTAGGGCCTGAGGACGTTGTTCATCAGAGCCTGGAAGGTCGCCGGGGCGTTGGTGAGGCCAAAGGGCATCACCAAGAACTCGAAGTGGCCGTGATGAGTCCGAAACGCCGTCTTGGCGATGTCATCCGGGTGCATGCGCACCTGGTGGTACCCCGACCGGAGGTCGAGTTTGGTGAAGAAGCGCGCCCCGTGGAGCTCATCGAGGAGCTCGTCAACCAACAGAATAGGGAACTTGTCCTTAAGTGTGACAGCATTAAGGGCACGATAGTCGATGCAGAAACGCCATGTGCCGTCTGACTTCCGGATGAGAAGCACCGGTGCGGTAAATGGCGAAGTGGAGAGCCGGATGATGCCTGTCGCGAGCATGAGCGCACACTACCGCTCCAACTCATCCTTCTGCAACTGTGGGTAGCGGTAAGGCCGTACCGCCACCGGCGCGGAGCCTGGCAGAAGATGTATACGGTGATCGTACGTGCGGGCGGGCGGCAACCCCTGTGGCTCGGTGAAGATGTCCGTGTGCTATTGGAGGAGGCTCTCCAATAGCGGGTGCTCGGCCGTGGCGGTGGTCGCGGCCAGCTGGAGCGGAGTGCTTGTGGAGGCACCCCCAATGCCGTCCCACCGAATGCGGCGGCCCAACCGCCAGAAGGTCATCGTCGGCGCGTCGAAATCCCATAGAATAGGACCAAGAGTGCGCAGGAAGTCGACGCCGAGGATGAAGTCAAAGCAGCCCAAGTTGATGCCGGCGCAGGTGATGGTGAAGTGCTCGTCGCCGATAGTGATGGGCACGTCGCGGGTGAGCCCGTGGCAGCGGAGACGGTCGCCATTAGCGACTGTGACTCGCAACTGCTCACCACCGGTTGGCTGTAATGGAAGGCGCCGCATGGTGGTCTCCGGCAGGAAGTTATGCGTGGACCCTGTATCCACGAGGGCCACCAGGCGCTCGCCCTGGATCATGACCGGTAAGAGGATTGTCCGTTCATCACGGATGCCGGCCAGCGCATGTAGGGACACCACGAGGGCGGTGGCCGGGGCGGCCACGGGTGCCGCTGTGGGCTCCGCAAGGGCTAGAGCGCCGAGGCCATCCTCCAGTGTGTCCTCCTCAATGTCGTCTGTCGTCTCCAAGTAGAAGAGGCGGGGACAGACATGGCCCGGTGCATAGGGCGCATCACAGTTGAAGCACAAGCCCAGGCGCCGGCGTTCCAGCTGTTCCGCCTGAGTGAGGCGCCTGAATAGCCGCGTCGGTGCCGGGGTGGGTGTCGGGGCGGCTGTGGACGACGCCAGTGCTGCCGAAGACGACCGGGGAAGCTGTCGGCCCCCACATGGCGCGGATGGACGTGTTAAGGCCTGGGCGCGCTGCTCGAACGCCCGGGCATAGTACATGGCCATCTGGAGGTCTTGGGGCCCCTTCATCTCGACATCCACGCGGATGTGGTCGGGAAGTCCGCCGATGAAAAGCTCTGCCCGCTGTAAGGGCCTGGAAGCGGTCGGCGAAGTCCTGCACCGTGCAGGTGAATGGCAGGCGGCCCAACTCGGCCAAGCGGCTCCCGCGGACCGGTGGTCCGAAACGAAGAAGGCACAACTCTCGGAAATGATCCCACCGGGGCATGCTGCCCTCGTCCTGCTCGAGGGCGTAGTACCATGTCTGGGCGACCCCGCGGAGATGGTAGGAAGCCAGCCAAGTACGCTCCGACGCGGGTGTGCGCTGTCCGCGGAAGAACTGGTCACACTGGTTGAGCCAGTTAAGTGGGTCGTCGGAGCTGTCGTATGTGGTGAAGTCGATCTTGGCGAACCGGGGCGGCTGCTGGTGTGGCGCGCCTTGGCCCACTGTCTCGCCGGTGCGTAGGGTGGATGATGGTGCGCGGTCCATGGTGGAAGGCCCGGCGTAGTTCCCGGTGGCGCCCGACGCCTCGGGCTGCAACGGGAAACCGGACGGCGGACGGGCCCCCGGGTAGGCCGATGGCGGCCCGTGAAGCCAGTCGGGGAGTGGCAATGGCGACGACAGAAAGCGGACCTCCTGGATCGGAAGCCCGCTTGGCGACGACCGGCCCAAGTTAGGGCTGGGATGGGGCGGTGGAGGACCCTGCTCCGTGGCCACTGGGAGTGACGGCGCGGCGGGAGACGGCGCAGCCGGCGCGGTCCAGGTGGGCCACTGCGGCCCCGTGGTGGTGGCGAGTGGCGCGGTTGCCGTCGCGAGCGGTGGCGACCACTCTGGCCAAGGCGGCGGTGCGGCCGCCGGGGCAGGGAGCGCCGGGTAGCCTCCGGTGATGGCCCCCGGTATCGAGTACCACGGCAGCGCCTGCGGACCTGCAGCCATGGCTGGATGGAGTGGTGGAGGCGGCCCGTACGGACTTGCCAGGTAGAGGTGGATGCCCTGGACCGCGGCGACTAGGTCGTTGAGGACGCCGGCCATTGCCTCCTGTGTGAACTGCTGCGGCTGCGGGGTAGGTGGCGGCGGCGGCGTATGTTGGACGGGGGTCGGTGGCCGCCTGTGGCCTGGCGCGGTGCCGGTCGCCGGGAGGGTCGGCGCCGAGAGCAACGCCGTGGCGCCCGCCGAGAGCGAAGCTGTGACGCCTGGCGCGGAAGCGTCGGCGGTGGAGGAGTTGGCGGTAGTGGCAGTGGTGGAGTTGAAGGGCAGCGGCGGTGCTGGCGGCGGTGGCGGAATTGGAGGTGGCGAAGACATGGTCGAAACTCGGGTACCTGATACCAAATTGGTAGGACTAGGGTTCCTACCAGCGCGGTTACGTAGGTTGTAGGGATGAGGTGGAGGTGGACGAGGGCTGGAGCGGGCGCACCGGCGAGTGGGCGCCGTCGCGGCTAGGGTTTAGGGGCGGCGGCGGTTGGCTGGTGTCGGCTAGGGTTCCGGCTCCTCAGGGAGCCGGGCAACAGAAGATGATAATATCTTTATTGCTTGATCTCAAACGATATCTTACAACTAGTATTTATAACTTTAGCCTAAGATAACTTGCCGAAAATAACTTGCCTAAGATAACTTGTGGGTCAAGCCCCTAATACTAATGCTTGGTGGGCCTTTTCCGGTTATAGACCAAACTGGTCATAAAAATATGTCTTGTTTGGAACTACCATATTTGATTCTTTGTCTTGTTTGGAACTCTCATATTTGAGTTTATGTACCATTTGGTACTATCATATTTGAGTTTATGTACCGTTTGGAACTATCATATTTGTTGTATCTATGAATATTTGAGGCTCAAATATTGTTTGGAACTATCATATTTGAGGCTGAAGCATTCCTTATAATTTGTGTTATGTTATCATAAGAAAACATTTTTGTTATTGTGTAACCATTTGTGTTATTGTTATTCATTTCTAGATTATCTATTATTTTTACGGGTATATATTCTTTAAATTATAAGTGCCCGGAGTGGGTGGATAGCGGCGCGTTTGTGCTGTGCGAGTGGTGGCATGGAGGAGGGAGGTGAGTGCAAGGCGGAGGAAGAGATCATGCGGGTTTTGTTCCATAGCGGGGGAGAGGGCAGGGTTTCTTTTTCAGGGGGGGCGTGTGGTGTACGGTGCTAATTAGTGTTGGATAGGTGGGATTAGTGGATCGGTGGTGCGCTCAATGTCGTTGGTGCTCAACATTGGAAGGATTTGACATTCAGATTTTGTGATAGAACGGTGTAGATGATGATTTGGATCTGCCCTCTCTTGGTAGTAGATTGTGGATGTATAGTCATTCGCTCAATCTCACACATTTGCTATTACATTGCATAACTTCTGTTATTTTTTCACAACGAATGCTCAGATACTGATTCTTGGCTCTGCCACTGACCCTGAATCGAAGGTGTGAGATTGACGTGGACGTGGTCAGGGAAGATGTCGCAGGGGAGCTCCCTTGCTATGCCGAACAAGTGTAAGCCGACGTGTTCAGGGAGGATGTCGCAGGGAAGCTCCATTGGTACGCCGAACAAGTCTAAGACGACCAAGCATCTTACGGTGGATGATATTGATGTGGCGTATCTGGATAAGCATCTTCCCCTGATCCCCTGTCCTGAATGTAGAGGTGAAGAACTTGTTGTGAGGCTCGTTTCAAAACAAGAGCATAGCTGGGGGGCACATTTTGTGAAATGTAAGGTAAGCATGTTATTGGATTTGATTTCCACTGAAATCATATGTTGCTCCCAATAATACCCCCGTAAGTTTTGATAAATACATTTATGAGTACAGGAAATGACTCTGAAGGGTCGGTTTGCTGAACTTTTTCGGTCAAATATATTTTTGAGCATTCCAGATTTATTAGATCAAGATGTAGTGACCTGTGTTGGTTTCCTGTTCATGTTGCCATCAAAGGGACCTGTGTTGCTTTCATATGCATGTTGCTTTCAAAGTGAGCTGTGTTGCTTTCAAAATGACCTGTGTTGCTTTCATAGAGACCTGTGTTGCTTTCAAAGTGACATGTGTTGCTTTCACAATGACCTGTGTTGCTTTCACAATGACCTGTGTTGCTTTCAAAGTGATGCATGTTGCCATCAAAGTGACCTATGTTGCTTTCATATGCATGTTGCTTTCAAAGTGACCTGTGTTGCTTTCAAAATGACCCGTGTTGCTTTCATAGAGACCTGTGTTGCTTTCAAAGTGACCTGTGTTGCTTTCGAAATGAAGCTCTCTTGATTAGCATTCTCACTGTTTCTTTCTGCGTTCGCCTTATTTTTGCTCCTTTGGGAGATTAACCTTTTATTCTTTACTGCACTACTTGCCCTCGGCCAGCTCGGCCTTCACTCTCTCCAGCTCCTGCCGCAACACCGCAGCCTCCATGGCGGCCTCGAGCTCCCGTGCGGTCACCTTCTCTTGCAGGTCCATGGTGTGCCCCAGGAAGAACGATGTGTAGCTCAAATCCTAAGTGAATCACCAAGAATTAGACAACTCAAAGACATGCTAGGATGCACACATTGAGTTATGTTCCATCCAAACCTGCAACACTTTTTTGTGGCTCAGTGCGACGACGTCGGATGGTTTTGTCGCCGCAAACACCTATCCCTGCAACGCCGCGAGAATGCCCTGCAGCGCCTCCCGCGCGGCCTCGGTGTCGGCCATGTACCTATGCGCTGCAGGTGGCGACTTCACCGCTGGCACTCTGTGGTTTGGGTTGCCCTCCTCCAGCTTCCTCTTCCTCCCGGACGACGGCAAAATCATTCGTGCCGCCGGCATGCTCTCGGCCATCTCGTCAGCAGATGAATAGATTCCTTGCATATGTGCACAAGTAGTCAAGGACACAACACAAATATCAGTATCCTCTTTTCGTTGGACCAAGAAGAAGAAGACTACCTTGTGTTCGACTCTTACCTCCGATTCGAACAGCGGGCGGCGGCTGTGCAGGTAATTGAGCATAGAAGTTTGTGCCAAGAAGTTTTTCCGCCAATGTTTTCTCCTTGTTTGTGAGCAGTGGGTCACTTTTGGAACTCTTGGTGGGGGGCTGCCCCAGCACGCGGGGATCTGCCACGGCTCCGGTGAGGTCAAAAAGAAAAATCGTGTTTTCCAGCCCTTGACCCCCCGTCGGCGTCCTTAGGCCGGAAGTGGTACCATCCCCCGCGCGCGCGGAGTGAGAAGAAGTGGCAGAAGACGGCCAGAGGCGGCGGCTCCACGCCGGTGTTGTGGCAGAGCACGACCAATCCGGCTATAATACGCCACCCGTTGGGCGTGAACTGGCTAGGCGCGAGGCCAAAGTGCCGGAGCACTTGGCGGAAGAAGTCGTGGAGCGGGAAGTGCATCCCGGCCTCCAGCGCATCCGCGTACACGCTGACGGAGCCGTCCGGCAGCGCTCACATTGGCAGGTTTCGCGTGGACCTCTTGGTCGGTGAGCTACGATTCCAAATGGATCGATCGACAATAGAACGATACAATCAATGAGGCCCTTCCGGTGGCACGACAAGCCACCTACCGTCGAGGTCGCACTCCTGGCCAATGGCTTGGACATGCGAGTCCGCTTGGTCCCTAACGGCGTCAATAGCGGCCCTCGCGGAGTTTAGGGCAGCATCATCAAAGAGGAGCGACGACCTGGTGCCGCGGATCGACTGCAACCACGACTTTTCACGCGCCAAGGCTTCCAGGAAGGCATCAGAGGGCCCGGCGTCGCTAACTTCCTTCTCTTTCCTCCCGGATCATATCAGACAGCTGGTATCGCAAATACTCATCATCTCTGGGTTTTAGTCCAGAAAGAATCATTCGGCTTTAGTGTCCCTGTAGGGTCTGTTGTACTCTACAATCCACTGCCTCCAGGTGCTAGCAGGCGCGTGTGGTCAAGGCCGAATTGGAGATAACATGCACACAGGGGCCGAGGCGTCGTCCCCACGAGGCCACAACACCAAAGACGCTACCCAGCAATGGGTTGATGGAGACGTGCGCCTACCAGCACCTAGCGATTGATGGTAGCATCTCATCCTTCCACCATGCACTCCTCCTCCCTGACCGGGACATTGATGCCTCGTCCCCACGAGGCCTTTTAGTCCAAAAAGAATCATTGGTCTTGAGTGCCCCTGTAGGGTCTGTTGTACCCTACAATCCACTGCCGCCAGGTGCTAGCAGGCGCGTGTGGCCAAGGCCCAATTGGAGATAACATGCACACAATCTCTGGGTTTTAGTCCAGAAAGAATCATTGGGCTTGATGGAGACGTCCCCACGAGGCCACAACACCAAAGATCCTACCCAACAATGGGTTTATGGAGACGTGCACCTGCCAGCACCTAGCGACATCGGGGATCAAGTAACGCTCGCGCTCAACCATCTGGGCTCCGAGGTAGGCGAGATGCTGCCGGTGGCGCCGTCGCTGGACCTCCTGGGTGTCTTAAGTTGGAGAAAACCAAGAGTATGAACCTATCTCATCAGGAAGATCCCAAGTCAGTGGTGTAGAGGAGGAGGAGGAGGTACAGATGCTTGAGTGCTCCGGTGAGCTTGGCAGCCGCGATGTACCTCTACGGACAGAAGAGAAGCAAAGATTACTGCCTGGCCATGGAGAAGACAGAGGCAAAGCTTCGACAACATTGGGCATCAGGAAAGATCCCAAGTCAAGGGTCTGTTGTACCCTACAATCCACTATCGCCAGGTGTTAGCAGACGCGTGTGGTCAAGGCCGAATTGGAGATAACATGCACACAATCTCTGGGTTTTAGTCCAGAAAGAATCATTGGGCTTGAGTGTCCCTGTAGGGTCTGTTGTACCCTACAATCCACTGCCGCCAGGTGCTAGCAGGCGCGTGTGGTCAATGCCGAATTGGAGATAACATGCACACAGGGGTCGAGGCCTCGTCCCCACGAGGCCACAACACAAAAGACGCTACCCAGCAATGGGTTGATGGAGACGTGCGCCTGCCAGCACCTAGCGATTGACGGTAGCATCTCATCCTTCCATCGTGAGCTCCTCCTCTCCGACCGGGACGTTGATGCCTCGTCCCCATGAGGCCACAACACCAAAGACGCTACCCAGCAAGCAAAGGTTGAAGAGTGTCCGAGAGTTGATCTACAAGCGAGGTTATGGAAAGGTAAACAAGCAAAGTATTCCTCTAGCCAACAATAAAGTCATCGAGCAGGGCCTGGGTGAGGGCGAAGATGACATTGCGATTCTCGCGAGCCTGCTTCTTCTCGGTGACAGCCTTCTCCTTCTTCTCGAAGTCAATAGCCACAGGCTTCTTGAAGTCGGTTATTCTGGGTTAAGGATGCGGGCAGAGACATTATGGAAAGCTAAAAAAGCAAAGGATTCCTCTGGCCCGGTGCTAGCAGGCGCGTGTGGTCAAGGCCGAATTGGAGATAACATGCACACAGGGGCCGATGCCTCGTTCCCACGAGGCCACAATACCAAAGACGCTACCCAGCAATGGGTTCATGGAGACGTGCGCCTGCCAGCACCTAGCGATTGACGGTAGCATCTCATCCTTCCATCGTGCACTCCTACTCTCCGATCGGGACGTTGATGCCTCGTCCCCACGAGGCCACAACACCAAAGACGCTACCCAGCAAGCAAAGGTTGAAGAGTGTACGAGAGATGATCTACAAGAGAGGTTATGGAAAGCTAAACAAGCAAACGATTCCTCCGGCCAACAACAAAGTCATCGAGCTGGGCCTGGGTGCGGGCGAAGATGACATTGCGATTCTCGCCTATCTGCTTCTTCTCGGTGACAACCTTCTCCTTCTTCTCGAAGTCAATAGCCACATGTTTCTTGAAGTAGGTTATTCTGGGTTGAGAATGCGGGCAGAGAGGTTATGGAAAGCTAAAAAAGCAAAGGATTCCTCTGGCCCGGTGCTAGCAGGCGCGTGTGGTCAAGGCCGAATTGGAGATAACATGCACATAGGGGCCGATGCCTCGTCCCCACGAGGCCACAATACCAAAGACGCTCCCCAACACTGGGTTCATGGAGACGTGCGCCTGCCAGCACCTAGCGATTGACGGTAGCTTCTCATCCTTCCACCGTGCACTCCAAAGACGCTACCCAGCAATGGGTTGATGGAGACGTGCGCCTGCCAGCACCTAGCGACATCGGGGATCAAGTAATACTCGCGCTCAACCATTTTTCAGGGATCTCGGTGCCGCGGACGCCTCCACCAGAAGAAATTGACCCTGCTCGCCATCCACTGGATGTACGTGACCGCCACCTGGACGCCGCGAAACGCCAGACATGGCTGGGCACCTTCGATGCGATGGCGCCGTGGCGTCGCAGGCACATCCGCTCTCCGAGTGGCGCCTAACATTAGTCAAGGAATCTGAAGCCAATGAATATTCCCTAACTAAATGGGAATTCTTCCTAGTTTCATTCCTTCTCTTTCCTCCGGGATCATATTAGATAGCTGGTATCGCAAATACATGGATCTCGGTGCCGCGGACGCCTCCACTAGAAGAAATTGACCCTGTTCGCCATCCACTTGATGTAGGTGACTACCGCCTGGATGCCGCGAAACGTCAGACATGGCTGGGCACCTTCGATGCGATGGCGCCGTGGCGTCGCAGGCACATCCGCTCTCCGAGTGGCTTTTGACATTACTCAAGGAATCTAAAGCCAATGAACATTCTCTAACTAAATGGGAATTCTTCCTAGTTTCATTCCTTCTCTTTCCTCCCGGATCATATTAGACAGCTGGTATCGCAAATACTCATCATCTCTGGGTTTCAGTTCAGGAAGAATCACTGGGCTTTAGTGTCCCTGTAGGGTATGTGTACCCTACAATCCACTGTCGGCAGGTGCTAGCAGGCGCGTGTGGTCAAGGCCCAATTGGAGATAACATGCACACAGGGGCCGTTGCCTCGTCCCCACGAGGCCACAACACCAAAGACGCTACCCAGCAATGGGTTGATGGAGACATGCGCCAGCCAGCACCTAGCAACATCGGGGATCAAGTAACACTCGCGCTCAACCATCTGGGCTCCGAGGTCAGCGAGATGCTGCCGGTGGCACCGCCGCTGGACCTCCTGGGTGTCTTAAGTTGGAGAAAACCAAGACTATGAACCTATGTCATCAGGAAGATCCCAAGTCAGTGGTGTAGAGGAGGAGGAGGTACAGATGCTTGAGTGCTCCGGTGAGCTTGGCAGCCGTGATGTACCGCGACGGACTGAAGAGAAGCAAAGATTACTGCCTGACCACGGATAAGAAAGAGGTAAACCTTCGATAGCATTGGGCATCAGGAAAGATCCACCACCTGGACGCCGCGAAATGCCAGACATGGCTGGGCACCTTCGATGCGATGGCGCCGTGGCGTCGCAGGCACATCTGCTCTCCGAGTGGCTCCTAACATTAGTCAAGGAATCTGAAGCCAATGAACATTCTCTAACTAAATGGGAATTCTTCCTAGTTTCATTCCTTCTCTTTCCTCCCGGATCATATCAATCAGCTAGTATCGCAAATACTCATCATCTCTGGGTTTTAGTCCAGAAAGAATCATTGGGCTTTAGTGTCCCTGTAGGGTCTGTTGTACCCTACAATCCACTGCCGCCAGGTGCTAGCAGGCGCGTGTGGTCAAGGCGGAATTGGAGATAACATGCACACAGGGGCCGATGCCTCGTCCCACGAGGCCACAACACCAAAGTCGCTACCCAGCAATGGGTTGATGGAGACATGCACCTGCCAGCACCTAGCGATTGACAGTAGCATCTCATCCTTCCACCGTGCACTCCTCCTCTCCGACCGGGACGTTGATGCCCCGTCCCCATGAGGCCACAACGCCAAAGACGCTACCCAACAAGAAAAGGTTGAAGAGTGATCGAGAGTTGATCTACAAGAGATGTTATGCAAAGCTAAACAAGCAAAGGATTCCTCTAGCCAACAACAAAGTCATCGAGCAGGGCCTGGGTGCGGGCGAAGATGACATTGCGATTCTCCCCTGCCTGCTTCTTCTTGGTGACAGCCTTCTCCTTCACGGTGACAGCCTTCTCCTTCTTCTCGAAGTCAATAGCCGCAGGCTTCTTGAAGTAGGTTATAAGAAGCAAGCAGGCAAGAATCGCAATGTCATCTTCTCCCTCACCCTGGCCCTGCTCGATGACTTTGTTGTTGGCTAGAGGAATTCTATGCTTGTTTAGCTTTCCATAACCTCTCTTGTAGATCAACTCTCGGACACTCTTCAACCTTTGCTTGCTGGGTAGCGTCCTTGGTGTCATGGCCTCGTGGGGATGAGGCATCAACGTCCCGGTCGGAGAGGAGGAGTGCACGATGGAAGGATGAGATGCTACCGTCAATCGCTAGGTGCTGGCAGGCGCACGTCTCCATGAACCCATTGCTGGGTAGCGTCTTTGGTGTTGTGGCCTCATGGGGACGAGGCCTCGGCCCCTGTGTGCATGTTATCTCCAATTCGTCCTTGACCACACGCGCCTGCTAGCACCTGGCGGCAGTGGATTGTAGGGTACAACAGACCTTACAGGGACACTAAAGCCCAATGATTCTTTCTGGACTAAAACCCAGAGATGATGAGTATTTGCGATACCAGCTATCTGATATGATCCGGGAGGAAGGGGAAGGAATTAAACTAGGAAGAATTCCCATTTAATTAGGTATTGTTCATTGGCTTCAGATTCCTTGCATAATGTTAGGCGCCACTCGGAGAGAGGATGTGCCTGCGACGCCACGGCGCCATCGCATCGAAGGTGCCCAGAAATGCCTGGCATTTTGCGGCGTCCGGGCGGTGGTCACCTACATCCTTTGGATGGCGAACAGGGTCAATTTCTTTTGGTGGAGGCGTCCTTGGCACCGAGATCCGTGACAGATGGTTGAGCACGAGCGTTACTTGATCCCCGATATCGCTAGGTGCTGGCAGGCACACATCTCCATCAACGCATAGCTGGGTAGCGTCTTTGGTGTTGTGGCCTCGTGGGGACGAGGCATCGGCCCCTGTGTGCATGTTATCTCCAATTCGGCCTTGACCACACGCGCCTACTAGCACCTGGCGCAGTGGATTGTAGGGTACAACAGATCCTACAGGGACACTAAAGCCCAATGATTCTTCTGGACTAAAACCCAGAGATTGTGTGCATGTTATCTCCAATTCGGCCTTGACCACACGCGTCTGCTAGCACCTAGCGACAGTGGATTGTAGGGTACAACAGACCCTTGACTTGAGATCTTTCCTGATGCCCAATGTTGTCGAAGCTTTGCCTCTGTCTTCTCCGTGGTCAGGCAGTAATCTTTGCTTCTCTTCAGTCCGTGGCGGTACATCGCGGCTGCCAAGCTCACCGGAGCACTCAAGCATTTGTACCTCCTCCTCCTCCTCCTCTACACCACTGACTTGGGATCTTCCTGATGAGATAGGTTCATAGTCTTGGTTTTCTCCAACTTAAACACCCGGGAGGTCCAACGGCGGAGCCACCAGCAGCATCTCGCCGACCTCGGAGCCCAGATGGTTGAGCGCGAGCGTTACTTGATCCTCGATGTCGCTAGGTGCTGGCAGGCGCACGTCTCCATCAACCCATTGTTGGGTAGCGTCTTTGGTGTTGTGGCCTCGTGGGGACGAGGCATCGGCCCCTGTGTGCATGTTATCTCCAATTGTGCCTTAACCACACGCGCCTGCTAGCACCTGGCGGCAGTGGATTGTAGGGTACAACAGACCCTACAGGGATACTCAAGCCCAATGATTCTTTCTGGACTAAAAGGCCTCGTGGGGACGAGGCATCAACGTCCCGGTCGGAGAGGAGGAGTGCATGGTGGAAGGATGAGATGCTACCGTCAATCGCTCGGTGCTGGCAGGCGCACGTCTCCATCAACCCATTGCTGGGTAGCGTCTTTGGTGTTGTGGTCTCGTGGGGACGAGGCCTCGGCCCCTGTGTGCATGTTATCTCCAATTTGGCCTTGACCACACGCGCCTGCTAGCACCTGGCGGCAGTGGATTGTAGGGTACAACAGACCCTATAGGGACACTAAAGCCCAATGATTCTTTCTGGACTAAAACCCAGGGATGATGAGTATTTGTGATACCAGCTTTCTGATATGATCCAGGAGGAAAGAGAAGGAAGTTAGCGGCGCCGGGCCCTCTGATGCCTTCCTGGAAGCCTTGGCGCGTGAAAAGTCGTGGTTGCAGTCGATCCGCGGCGCCGGGTCGTCGCTCCTCTTGGACGATGCTGCCCTGAACTCCGCGAGGGCCGCTATTGACGCCATTAGGGCCCAAGCAGACTCGCATGTCCGAGCCATTGGCCAGGAGAGCGAGCGGCTCGAGGCCCTAGGCGGACATCTGCCAGCGGCCGTCCTTCGTCATCGTCGTCTGGAGAGCGATGCGGTCGCGACCCGCGAGCGGATGCTCAAGGAGGCCGCCGCCGCGCTTGAGGAAGCCCAAGCTGAGCTGGCTTCCGCTGCCTCCCATGCCAAGGTCATCGACAAACTTATACATCTCCCACGGATGATTTGGGTATTAAGAGACACAGTTAATATGCAAATAGGCGACAACCAATTGCAAATATAGGTCATCGACCAGCTTATACATCTCCCACGGATGATTTGGGTATTAAGAGACACAGTTAATATGCAAACGGTCTATACCTCAAGGGGGCATTGTAAATTATATTTTTCCCAAATTTTCTTTCATAGCCATGTTTTGCACAAGTTGGTCACCATGTAAAAGAAATTTGGGTGATTTGGAGGTGGTGGAAAAAAAATCACCTTTGTTCCAAAACTGGCTTAAGTTAGACCAAATGGTCCATCCGGAATGCAGTGATTTTACCGACCACTGATACATCTCCAACGTATCTATAATTTATGAAGCATTCATGCCATATTACTATCTGTTTTGAATGATTGCGGGGTTTAAGCTACGAGTTGTTTTTCCTGGGGCACACAATGGACCTGCAAGAGAAGGTGACCACACGAGAGCTCGAGGCTGCCGCGGAGGCCGCGGTGTTGCGGCAGGATTTCCATGTTTAACGGGGTTTCCCCAGTTAAATTTGGATGTAACTTTTTGAGTAGATGATTTTTCATATAATTTTTTTTCATCCGAGTTAGTATGCAAAAGTTATGCCCATTTTTACAAATTCTCGAGAGATTTTGCAAATAAAGTCGAAATTCATATTTGCAAATTTTCCCAACAACTAGACCACATATCACATGGGAAATTTATTTTCTTTTATT
>NC_057800.1:751651925-751661925 GCF_018294505.1 Triticum aestivum
AACTGAAAAGGCGATCGATAGGGGGGGGGGGGGTAGAGTTTGAAAATGGGACCTTTAGTAGTAGCGCGGTTTTTTACCCACTCGCTACTACTATGGCACCACTTAGTAGTAGCGAGGGCTAAAAACCAATGCTACTGCTATCAAACTTAGTAGTAGCGAGGTTTCAAAAACCCGCGCTACTACTATAGCATGTCCCGGGGGGCATGGTAGAGACCGCTTAGTAGTAGCAAGGGTTAAAAACCCGCGCTACTGCTATCAACTTAGTAGTAGCGAGGTTTAAAAACCTGCGCTACTAGTAACTAGCAGTAGCGAGGGTTTTTAACCCTCGCTACTAGTAACTTTCTGTGTATAGGCTTTTCCTTAGTAGTGTCGCTACACCACGTGCGGCGGCAGCGAGGATCCTGGGAGAGCTTGGAGGTGGGCTTGAGGGCCGGTGGCAGAGGATGTTGAGGTGGACGGGGAGGGCAGTGCCGCCGCGGGCAGGAGCAGGGGCGGGATTTTCGGCATGCAGTCGTGCGTTGGAGAGCGGCACCGCGGCCTCGGACAGGCGGCGGACGGGCGCGATCGGCGTTTATGAGAACAACTGTATCTAACTATCTACAGTCTATGGTTTCAGACTTTGGAGCCAATGGAGGCCAATTTGCAGCTTCATTCAGTCCTCCTACTTTTTTGATGGACGCCGACTTGACCCGCGACGCGGTGCCAGCATTGCCGGAGAGGGAGGGGGCCTGCACCGCCTCGATGGTAGACCTGATGGCAAGGAGGAAGATCCGGCCCGATTCCGTCAAAGCCGTATAATATAGAAGGCCCCGGGGCGGAGGCCAGCCCTAGATTGAAGAAGGCTACAGTGGCGGTGAATCTTTCAAGAGATGGACGGAGGGGAGGAACGGAGGCAGGGAGGAAGATCGAAGCAGCCGACTAGCACACAGACGCTACCCAGCAATGGGTTCATGGAGACGTGCGCCTGCCGGTAGCTAGCGATTGACAGTAGCATCTCATATTTTCACCGTGCAATCCTCTCCGACCGGGACATTGATGGGTCGTCCCCATGAGGCCACAACACCAAAAAAGCTAAACAAGAAAATGATTCCTCTGGCCAACAACAAAGTCATCGAGCAGGGCCTGGGTGCGGGCGAAGATGACATTGCGATTCTCGCCTGCCTGCTTCTTCTCGGTGAAAACCTTCTCCTTCTTCTCGAAGTCAATAGTCGTAGGATTCTTGAAGTAGGTTATTCTGGGTTGAGAAAGCGGGCAGAGAGGTTATGGAAATCTAAAAAAGTAAAGGATTCCTTTGGCCCGGTGCTAGCAGGCGTGTGTGGTCAAGGCCGAATTGGAGATAACATGCACACAGGGCCGATGCCTCGTCCCCACGAGGCCACAACACCAAAGACGCTACCCAGCAATGGGTTCATGGAGACGTGCGCCTGCCAGCACCTAGCGATTGACGGTAGCATCTCATCCTTCCTCCGTGCACTCCTCCTCTCCGTCTGGGACGTTGATGCCTCGTCCCCATGAGGCCACAACACCAAAGACGCTACCCAGCAAGCAAAGGTTGAAGAGTGTCTGAGAGTTGATCTACAAGAGAGGTTATGGAAAGCTAAACAAGAAAATGATTCCTCTGGCCAACAACAAAGTCATCGAGCAGGGCCTGAGTGTCTGAGCGTCTTTGGTGTTGTGGCCTCGTGGGGACGAGGCATCAACGTCCCGGTCGGAGAGGAGGAGTGCACGGTGGAAGGATGAGATGCTACCGTCAATCGCTAGGTGCTAGCAGGCGCACGTCTCCATGAACCCATTGTTGGGTAGCGTCTTTGGTATTGTGGCCTCGTGGGGAGGAGGCATCGGCCCCTGTGTGCATGTTATTTCCAATTCGGCCTTGACCACACGCGCATGCTAGCACCGGGCAAGAGTAATCCTTTGCTTTTTTAGCTTTCCATAACCTCTCTGCCCGCATTCTCAACCCAGAATAACCTACTTCAAGAAGCCTGTGGCTATTGACTTCGAGAAGAAGGAGAAGGCTGTCACCGACAAGAAGCAGGCAGGCGAGAATCGCAATGTCATCTTCGCCCGCACCCAGGCCCTGCCCGATGACTTTGTTGTTGGCCAGAGGAATCGTTTGCTTGTTTAGCTTTCCATAACCTCTCTTGTGGATCAACTCTCAGAAAATCTTCAACCTTTGATTGCTGGGTAGCGACTTTGGTGTTGTGGCCTCGTGGGGACGAGGCATCAATGTCCCGGTTGGAGAGTAGGAGTGCACGGTGGAAGGAGATGCTACCGTCAATCGCTAGGTGCTGGCAGGCGCACGTCTCCATGAACCCATTGCTGGGTAGCGTCTTTGGTATTGTGGCCTCGTGGGGACAAGGCATCGGCCCCTGTGTGCATGTTATCTCCAATTCGGCCTTGACCACAAGCGTCTGCTAGCACCGGGCCAGAGGAATCCTTTGCTTTTTTAGCTTTCCATAACCTCTCTGCCCGCATTATCAACCCAGAATAACCTACTTCAAGAAGCATGCTGCTATTGACTTCGAGAAGAAGGAGAAGGCTGTCACCGAGAAGAAGCAGGCAGGCGAGAATCGCAATGTCATCTTCGCCTGCACCCAGGCCCTTCTCGATGACTTTGTTATTGGCCAGAGGAATCATTTGCTTGTTTAGCTTTCCTTAACCTCTGTTGTAGATCAACTCTCAGACAATCTTCAACCTTTGCTTGCTGGGTAGCGTCTTTGGTGTTGTGGCCTCGTGGGGATGAGGCATCAACGTCCCGGTCGGAGAGTAGGAGTGCACGGTGGAAGGATGAGATGCTACCGTCAATCGCTAGGTGCTGAAAAAAAATTAATTCTCCGAATAGGGGCTGAACTCGATGCACCGGCGACACTAGTGTGCATGGTGCCAGAACACGTTCTTGTCAGTGTATTGCACAAAAGTGACAACCTGCTTTGAGCAAGTAACTTCTGTTACTTTCTTAGTGCGATATGTTGCTTTTGTACGTGTGTTACTTTCTACAGGTTGTATGTTACTTTTCATGGTGGTCCACAAAAGCAACATGTTCCATGTAGAAAGTAACATCTGTGAAAAAGCAGTAGAAAAAGAGGGTCGCCGATGGTCGAGGGTCGTCGAGTGGTCGAGGGGTCGAGGATCAAGGGGAAAAGGAGTCGAAGGTCTAAGGGTCGAGGGTCGGCGAGGGGTCGAGGGGTTGAGGATTTGCTGCGATTATTAGCCTCTATCTTATTTTGGGTCAAAGTTTGACTACATATTTGACTAGCAAAATATATGGTTAAACTTTAACCCAAAATACGATGAAGACTGATAAACCAGAACCGGAGGGTAGTAAAGAATTTAATGTCTTATCACCTACTCACCTACTTTAGTGTTTAGGATTTAGGATTTAGGTGAGGTCAATGCAAACATCTCATCTCAGAATTAATTATACATCTGGTAGTAGTCCACACATACCACACCACTATTTCATCCGGCCCACAAACTATTTCACACCACACAACTATTTCATCCTGAGAAACAAATATTTCAGACCACACAACTATTTCATCCTGCCCACAAACTATTTCACACCACCCAACTATTTCATCCAGACCAAAAACTATTTCAAACCAAACAACTATTTCATCCTGACCAAAACTATTTCACCACTCACCTATTTCATCCTACCCAGAAACTATTTCACACCACACAACAATTTCGTCATGCACAAAACTATTTCACCACCCACAACTATTTCGTCCTGAGAAAAAACTATTTCACACCACACAACTATTTCGTCCTGAGAAAAAACTATTTCAACGCACAAAACCTATTTCATCTTGAGAAAAAAAAAACTATTTCGTCGCGTTTGCCCAGCCCAGCGCAGCCGCCGGCTCCGAAGAGGACGATGGTGCGAGAGCGAGAGGGATTCGCCCAGAATCCGGCTCTCACCCGCGCCTCCCTCCAATGCTTCCGTTGTTGGCCACCAATGACCCCACCAACACCATTGACCGCTGCTTCCGCCCGGACAACTGGGTCACAACCATGATGAACGAGAAGGATCCCCGGGTAGTGGACTACGTCTTCGTGCGGTGGGTGTGCGTCGAGCGAGCGGCGGAGGGAGCGAGCGGCCCGGGAGCGCAAGCGCCGGAGCGGCGTCACGGGCGTGGGCGCGGGCAGCGGCGGCTACCTAACCTGCGTCTGCGTGCATGTCTAGGTCAGTCGGGCGAGCTGGTGGGGTCTGGCGAGCTGGTGGGTTTCCTGGCCTCCTGTGTGACTGTGTTGGGCTGGGCCAGTGGCTGTGTGTTGAGCTAAGCCCCGGGCCTGATTCAAAAACATGGGTAGGTAATAACTAAAAAAAAGCCACGCCCTGGGCCTGGGCCCCGGGGGCCCAAATCCGCCCCTGCATGTATCCCTTTTTATTTTGAGCAGACGCACATCTCCCTATCCCTTCTCTTATGTATTACTTCTATATAATATAGGAAAATAAAAATAAAAAATAAACATGCCAGGCCGGGCCGACACTCGTGCCCAGCCTCGCGTCCCAGGCACGGCCCTAGTTGGGCCACGTGCCGGCACGGCCCGATTATAAACGTGCCAGGTCAGGCCCACACGGGCCAAGCACGCGGGCTATCAGGCCGGCACGCTAAGACCGGCCCATTTGGATAGGTATGTTCAAGCCCACGACCCACCCTGCACGGTCTGGGACACGGCCCACCCTGCACGTCCTCCCTCCTCTCTCTATCCATTCCCCCACCCAGCTTCTCTCTCCCCCGTCCTCTCTATCCATTCCCCGTCCTCCCTCCTGCGCCGCCACAGGGACAAGCCGCCGGCACTGCCTCCTCCTCCCCTCGCCCGCCGCCCGGTACGTTCTGCCTCCTCCTCCTCCCGATCTGGCCGTTGTGCCTCGCACCATCATAGGGAGCCCACCGTGACGGGCGAACCTAATGAATCACTAGGGTCCAAGGAGGTGCACAGAATTAGAAGCTCCATTGCTTGTTGGTTGAATCTGCAATTCAACTCTTGTGCTTGCTAATCAACATCAACCATGAAAACGTCACACCGATAATGATGCTCAACTGTAGTTTCATCATCCACACGTGAGTTAATGAAATCCACATAGAGTTCATCAAAATGTGGTGTTGGAACTCCATGTTTCCCACAAAATGAAAGCACATCAGCTTTAAGCTTGTTCCAACCATTATTTCTTAGTTCCTGAATCAACAATTTTGTAGTTTTAACATCATCCATGGCATTCACACTATCTTGAGATTTTTGTTGCAACTTTTTGCATAGCAAGTCTGTGATTCCCATAAGTTCTTTCATGACATGAAGAACAAATATGAAGTCAAAATACGTCATCAACTTAACAGCACCAGAAGCCTTTGCTCGTGCTGAAGGTGATGTACCTGAACCTTTGGCAGTAGCAATGCTTTTAAGTACCAAGAATGTAGGTTTGTGTAGTTTCAAAAGGCTGCAGATAGAAGCATAGTGAGATCTCCAACTAGTGTCACAAGGCCGCTGTAAAGTTCCAACTTGATTAGCCCCACTTCCGGTTTCAAGCTCACTAAGCTCAATGAGATGCTCCATTTCAGCCACTTGATTAGCATGCAACTCATCATTTCTCTTACTCGAAGAGACAACCGTGTTGACAACAAGAGCAAGATGATCAAAAAAGTTTTGAACATCGGCTACTTCTTTAGATGCGGCAACAAGAGCAAGCTGCAATTGATGAGCAAATTAGTGAATGTCTCAATGACATGAACAATATCAAGAAAACGTTCACAAGTGAAACCAGGTTTGTCCACAAAACGAATAACCACTGCCATTTGCTCTCTTTTGGATTCATCTCTTGACTCATCTACAAGCAAGCAGAACTTAGCATCCCCAGTTTCTTTACGAATTTCTTTTTGCACATTAATAGCAATCATATGCAGAAGTTCTTTTTGAATTATAGGTGAGGTATACTTAGCATTCCCTGGCGCATTACCCAATACAATCGCACCAATTTCCTCATCATCAGAAGCTACCAATTTGACCATTTCAAGAAAATTACCTTGGTTCCTTGAATCAAGACTTTCATCATGTCCACAGAATGGGCAAGCTTGGAATGCTAACCACCGTAGTGCATCGATTGTTACTCTAAGATGAAGCCTATTCCTCTTGATGTCCTCCTCTGGATGTAACTTTTCGAGTAGATGATTTTTCATATAAAAAACTTTTTCATCCGAGTTAGTATGCAAAAGTTATGCCCATTTTTACAAATTCTTGAGAGATTTTGCAAATAAAATCGAAATTCATATTTGCAAATTTTCCCAACAACTAGACCACATATCACATGGGAAACTTACTTTCTTTTATTTTTTTGACATTTCCATCATTTTCTTTTATTTTTTTAAAACTGAAAAGGCGATCCATAGGGGGGGGGTAGAGTTTGAAAATGGGACCTTTAGTAGTAGCGCGGTTTTTTAACCCTCGCTACTGCTATCAACTTATTAGTAGCGAGGTTTAAAAACCTGCGCTACTGGTAAGTAGAAGTAGCGCGGGTTTTTAACCCTCGCTACTAGTAACTTTCTGTGTATAGGCTTTTCCCTAGTAGTGTCGCTACACCACGCGCGGCGGCGGCGAGGATCCTGGGAGAGCTTGGAGGTGGGCGTGAGGGCCGGTGGCAGAGGATGTTGAGGCGGACGGGGAGGGCAGTGCCGCCGCGGGCAGGAGCAGGGGCGGGATGTGCGGCATGCGGCCGTGCGTTGGAGAGCGGCACCGCGGCCTCAGACAGGCGGCGGACGGGAGCGGTCGGAATTTATGGAAACAACTGTATCTAACTATCTACAGTCTATGGTTTCAGAATTTGGAGCCAATGAAGGCCAATTTGCAGCTTCATTCAATCCTCCTACTTTTATGATGGACGCCGACTTGACTTGCGATGCGGTGCTAGCATTGCCGGAGAGGGAGGGGGCCTGCGCCACCTCGATGGTAGACCTGATGGCAGGGAGGAAGATCCGGCCCGATTCCGTCAAAGTTGTATAATATAGAAGGCCCCGGGGCGGAGGCCAGCTCTAGTCTGAAGAAGGCTACGGTGTCGGTGACTCTTTCAAGAGATGGACGGAGGGGAGGAACGGAGGCAGGGAGGAAGATCCAAGCGGCCTACTAGCGCACAGACGCTACCCATCAATGGGTTCATGGAGACGTGCGCCTGCCAGTAGCTAGCGATTGACGGTAGCATCTCATACTTTCACCGTGCACTCCTCCTTTCCGACCGGGACATTGATGCCTCGTCCGCACGAGGCCACAACACCAAGAAGCTAAACAAGCAAACGATTCCTCTGGACAACGACAAATTCATCGAGCAGGGCCTGGGTGCGGGCGAAGATGACATTGTGATTCTCGCATGCCTGCTTCTTCTCGGTCACAGCCTTCTCCTTCTTCTCGAAGTCAATAGCCGCAGGCTTCTTGAAGTAGGTTATTTCTGGGTTGAGAATGCGGGCAGAGAGGTTATGGAAAGCTAAAAAAGCAAAGGATTCCTCTGGCCCGGTGCTAGCAGGCGCGTGTGATCAAGGCCGAATTGGAGATAACATGACCATGACACGTGGTTTGCGGCCTGCACGCGGCGGCGTGTTCTGTTCACACTTTCAAAATGGCAAGAAAAGGCAACCACAATGGCTTCTGATGATGCTACCTCACATGTTACCCATCTCCAAGACAACGTTACGGACCTTGAGAAGAACCTTGCCTCTGAAAGGGATAAAATTAAACAGAAGAACCCCTTTGTGTTCATGTTATCTCCAATTCGGCCTTGACCACACGCGCCTGCTAGCACCGGGCCAGAGGAATCCTTTGCGTTTTTAGCTTTCCATAACCTCTCTACCCGCATTCTCAACCCAAAATAACCTACTTCAAGAAGCCTATAGCTATTGACTTCGAGAAGAAGGAGAAGGCTGTCACCGAGAAGAAGCAGGCAGGCAAAAATCGCAATGTCATCTTCGCCCGCACCCAGGCCCTGCTTGATGACTTTGTTGTTGGCCAAAGGAATCGTTTGCTTGTTTAGCTTTCCATAACCTCTCTTATAGATCAACTCTCAGACACTCTTCAACCTTTGCTTGCTGGGTAGCGTCTTTGGTGTTGTGGCCTCATGGGGACGAGGCATCAACGTCCTGGTCGGAGAGGAGGACTGCACGGTGGAAGGATGAGATGCTATCGTCAATCGCTAGGTGCTGGCAGGCACACGTCTCCATGAACCCATTTCTGGGTAGCGTCTTTGGTGTTGTGGCCTCGTGGGGACGAGGCATCGGCCCCTGTGTGCATGTTATCTCCAATTCGGCCTTGACCACACGCGCCTGCTAGCACCGGGCCAGAGGAATCCTTTGCTTTTTTAGCTTTCCATAACCTCTCTGCCCGCATTCTCAACCTAGAATAACCTACTTCAAGAAGCATGCGGCTATTGAATTCGAGAAGAAGGAGAAGGCTATCACCTAAAAGAAGCAGGCAGGCGAGAATCGCAATGTCATCTTTGCCCGCACCCAGGCCCTGCTCGATGACTTTGTTGTTGGACAGAGGAATCGTTTGCTTGTTTAGCTTTCCATAACCTCTCTTGTAGATCAACTCTCGGAAAATCTTCAACCTTTGCTTGCTGGGTAGCGTCTTTGGTGTTGTGGCGTCGTGGGGACAAGGCATCAACGTCCCGGTCGGAGAGTAGGAGGGCACGGTGGAAGGATGAGATGCTACCATTAATCGCTCGGTGCTGGCAGGCGTACGTCTCCATGAACCCATTGTTGGGTAGCGTCTTTGGTATTGTGGCCTCGTGGGGAGGAGGCATCGGCCCCTGTGTGCATGTTATCTCCAATTCGGCCTTGACCACACGCGCCTGCTAGCACCGGGCCAGAGGAATCCTTTGCTTTTTTAGCTTTCCATAACCTCTCTGCCCGCATTCTCAACCCAGAATAACCTACTTCAAGAAGCCTGCGACTATTACCTTCGAGAAGAAGGAGAAGCCTGTCACCTAGAAGAAGCAGGCAGGCGAGAATCACAATGTTATCTTCGCCCGCACCCAGGCCCTGCTCGATGACTTTGTTGTTGGCCAAAGGAATTGTTTGCTTGTTTAGCTTTCCATAACCTCTCTTGTAGATCAACTCTCGGAAAATCTTCAACCTTTGCTTGCTGGGTAGCGTCTTTGTGTCATGACCGGTTTTTCAATAAAAATGTTTATTGAGAAGACCAATCTTTAAATCCCAATATAGGAAAAGTCATCCTTTCTGGTAGACAAAAGCTTGATAAACCGAGAACCAGTAGCATCAAATATATTACAGGGTTGAGCTGAGGCTGCTCAACAATTTATTACGGACTCGCCAATATATTACATATGGGCGGTTTTGACACAAGGGTGTGGTGGCATGCTACTAGCTCGAGGGAAAAGTGGTGGTGCATAACTTCCACTGGCAGTACATCGAGCGTCGAGGTGAGGCTCGATGAATTTATTCGGGGTTGCGGAAGCGGATAATACAATGACCAAGGCAGGATCGCACGGGACTGACTGGGACTCCTCTAGGCGTTGGACTCGCTATCAAACTCTTCATCCATGAGATTGCCTTCATCAGCATCTGGCCAATTCAACAAGCCAGGTGAGTACTTGAAAGTACTCGCAAGATAGTTCGGAAAAAATATATAATCAATGAATGCATGAATGCGTCATGAACAAAGTATGATACTCAAACAACAACAAGGTAATATTGCAGAACTTGATGTATCAAAATTTAATAACTGAAAACCGACCGGGTGTCTGGAGCGACGCCTCGAAAGGTAGATAAATAAAAATGCATGCTGCAGTCGGGCGTCTTAGCGACACCACATAAAGGGCTTTAAAAGAAATGCCACAGTCGGATGTCTGGGCGACATCACATAAAGGGCTTTAAAATAAATGCCACAGTCGGACGTCTGAGCGACATCACAAGAAGGGCTTTAAAAGAAATACCACAGTCGGACGTCTGAGCGACATCACAGACAGGGCTTTAAAAGAAATACCACAGTCGGA
>NC_057800.1:751662246-751673551 GCF_018294505.1 Triticum aestivum
TAGGGCTTTAAGAGAAATGCCACAGTCGGACGTCTGGGCGACATCACATAAAGGGCTTTAAAAGAAATACCACAGTCGGACGTCTGAGCGACATCACAGACAGGGCTTTAACAAAAGCAAATAACAGGTATGCCACCGTCGGACGTCTGAGCAACATCACAGACAGGGCTTTGTAATAAATGTAAATAACGAGATTAGTCCATCCACAAGAATAATCTTTTATCCGGATTTATTACACATAAATCCCACCGGAGTTTTTGTCACTGAGGCTGATACCTGACAAGATAAGATAATTATAGTACTTGAACAAAGTACAAGATAACTGAAAGATTGAGACTCTGCAGAGTTTGGAAGAACTGAACACAGTCAACGGATTTCCGTAGTCACGAAGGACTAGTTCCGTTTACGGTATTTCAGTAGAAACACATTTAACTAGTACACACCCATTTCACCTCACGTTGCCAGGAATCACCCTGGACAACGTCCAAGAAAAACTTTGAGACAGGGAGGCCACAACCTCGAATAGCATGGGATCAAATTTCTATACGCGCGCTCTAAGGGGTGCCCCCCTCTCGGTCCCAACCAGAAACACCCATGCCCCCTGACCGGATGACGGGCTTTAATTTAGGGCCATGGAACCCTCATCCCGGCCTCTCCACTTGGTGTGTACCAGGAAAATGATTTGCAACTTACTATGCCATATTCCTTTCGGAAAACATGTGACAGTATAGGATGGAATGAATGGGAATGTGAATTGTGTCATGACGACACGGAAGTCAAATAATCTGGCATAAGACTGGCATGTCACAACACTGCCAGCTTACCCATCCTCATACCAACACATGGCTTTGCAAATATGTATCCAACAACATAATGCTTTCCGAAACCTACTTTCCGATTATGTGCATGAGATATATCATGCAAAGTGAAGTTCATAAACATGCCATGACTATACTAAAATGCAAACATGCAACAACACTCATCATATCAAGAGTTCAAACATGCTTGCCTGGTTTGGAGTAGTCGGAGTCTAACTGTACGAAGTTTGCAGCTCCGTCACCTCCTCCGGTATCTACGGTATAAGAAAAATACGTACGCAATGTAAATACCGTGAGCGTACAGAAAAGTGTTCCAAATATTTTTCAAATAAATATGATAAAAAACTAGACAAAAATCTAAAGAGAACAGAAAAAGAATTAATCAAAAATACTTTTCTGATCAAAAGTTATAAGAGTTTTGGTCCAAGGACCCATCTGTAATGAAACAGAAAACTTCCAGGGGGTTCTGCGGAAAAGTACAGATAACGTTTCATTTAAAAAAAACGGCTGAGAGACTGACAGGCGGGCTCCACCCGTCAGGTTTAAACTTTCAAACGAGGGAAAACAGAGCGCGACGGCGCCGAGAGGCGCGGTGGTCGCCGCCGGCGATCCACGGCGAGGTAAGGTGATCGGGGTGTACCTCTGTGTTCAGGATGCAATTCCACGTCTGTGGGAGGTGGTGGTGGTCGCCGGCAAGTACCACGTCGGTGGTGACGCTTGCTCCGGCGGACGGCGGTTCGGGTGGTCGTGGATCTCACCGGAGAGAGCTGCGAGGCCAAATAGAGCTGGGGGTTATCTTACTAGAGGTGGTACGAGGCTACGGTCGAAACTAGGGCGGCGGAGGGGTTCTCACCGGAGAGAACGAAGCCGGAGCCCGAGGCGGACGGAGGTGGCCGGAGTCGAGGAGGAAAGGCCCCTCGAGGCTCGTTCAGTGGCCGGGCGGGGTCTGGTGTGGTGGTGGAGTCGTGCGGAGGCGAGCGCAAGCTCGGGGTGCTATATATAGCCGCCCCGAGGCGGTTGCCGAGAACGAGGTTCTCCAGCAAGGTAATTACGGCGGCGCAGTGGTTGCACGGGGGGGTTCAGAGGTTGAGCTTCGTCGTGGATGTCCCCTGGTTCCGTTTAGATGCTGACCGCGCTGTAATTTGGTCACTTAGAGGGAGTTCGACGGAACGGGGCGGCGCGGGCCCGTCGGCGGCAAAGAGCGCGCTCTGCGCATGCCGCGCCACGGCGACGGTGCTTCATGCGTGCGCTGGCAAGGAGGTGGCCACGCGGAGCCACCAGGACGCTTGGGCGGCGCCGAATGGCGTTGTGCCGCCATTCTGCTTCCTGTCGGCCGCTACGGCGCTACGGCCGCCGCAAGACACGCCGGCGCAGGCGGGCCAGGGCGCCACCGACGCCAAGAAGGCGCCAAGCGCGCGTGTGAGGCTCCGGACAAGCAAGCCTGGCCGTGAGCTACGTGCCAAGCGCACTGTGAGCTCGTGACTGATGTTACTGACGAAGATCGACACTGAACTTCTGAATTTAACTAAATATGAATAGAACAGTGCATGCAAGGTGTTCGACAGAATGATCCAGGCATGTAGGGATTTTTCCTTGAGCTGGTTTTTGGTGGAGGGGCCTCTCATTGCATCTAGAGGCTGCCTGAATATTTGTGGAATTTTTGGAGAGGTGTAGATATGAATTTCACCAAATTTGGCAAATTTGGTCCAAACTTGCAGTGAGTGAAATTTGAAATATTTGGACAGGAGAAGAGTGGATCAAGATGGTTCTGGGTTGTGGGTACAAAGGACTATCCAGGGGTGTTGAGTTGAGGTCAAAAATCAAAAGCATTAGGGCACTTGCTTTGCAATCCACCTAGGCTAAAAAGGATAGACAGATTTATTTTGGGAGGAGAAATAGTTGGAATAAAATCCAAAAATGGATTTTATTAGTTTGGACAGAATGTTTGGGTTGAACTATAGTGTGAGGAGAGGTTTTGGGAAAATTTCACCATAGGAAGCATGGTGAAATTTTTGAAGGGATCAAAACCAAATAAAAGCCCAAAACTAAAAGGGTTTTCTTTTTTAAAAGAAACTAAATCCAAGAAAAGGATTTTTGAGAGGGCAACTTAGGAAATGGTTTTTAGGAAGGGTTTAAATGACCTCCTTTCAAACCAAGCAAGGCTCTTTTGAAAAAACAAACCACCAAATTTATTTTTTTGAGTGTCACAGCACCTACCCCCTTAGGAAAAAATCTCGTCCCCGAGATTTCAGCTGATCCTTAAACAAGTGTGGGTGCTCTGTCCGAAGAAAATCCTCGCTCTCCCAAGTTGCTTCATTCTCGGTGTGATTACTCCATTGAATTTTGAAAAACTTAATGGTTTTCTGTCGGGTCCTCCTTTCAGACTATTCTAATATTTTTATTGGGTGCTCCCGGTAAGTGAGGTCCGGTTGCACGTCAATATACTCATGTGAAACTTGCTTCTCTAGGTTGTTCATGTATTTTCTCAACTGCGAGATGTGAAGCACATTGTGGATACCGGATAAGTCTCCGGGTAGGTCAAGTTGGTAGGCTACCTTGCCTCGTCCAGCCACTATATGAAATGGTCCGATGAATCTTGGTGCTAGTTTCCCTTTAATCTTGAACCATTGCAGACCCTTCATAGGAGAAACTCTCAGGTATACCAATTCTCCGGGTTCAAAACTGATTTCCTGATGCTTACGGTCGTAATAACTCTTTTGCCAACTTTGAGCTGTTCTGAGCCGTTCTCTAATTGTCTTAACTTTCTCCTCGGCCTCCTTGAGCATATCTGGGCCAAAGATATGGCTGTCTCCAGTCTCTGACCAATTTAGCGGGGTACGACATCTTCTCCCATATAGAGCTTCAAAGGGTGCCATTTTCAAGCTGGCTTGATAGCTGTTGTTGTATGCGAACTCTGCATATGGCAAACTTTCTTCCCAACTGTTCCCGTATGTGAGGACACAGGCTCTTAGCATGTCTTCTAAGATTTGGTTTACGCGATCCGTTTGCCCATCAGTCTGGGGATGGTATGCGGTACTGAAGGCTAGTTGGGTTCCCAGTGCCTGCTGTAGGTGATCCCAGAATGTAGAGACGAACTGTGTGCCTCTATCGGAGATAATAGTCTTAGGGACTCCATGTAGGCAGACAATACGGGCAAGATAAAGTCTGGCTAGTCTCTGAGTGGTGTAAGTTGTTTTTACTAGAATAAAATGTGCCGCCTTGGTTAATTTGTCGGTTATGACCCATATGGCATCGTTTCCGTGTTGTGACCGTGGCAGTCCAACGATAAAGTCCATTCCAATCTCGTCCCACTTCCACTCGGGTATCTTATTTGGCTGTAACAGTCCGGCTGATCTCTGGTGCTTGGCCTTGATACGTTGACAAGAGTCACAACATGCAATGAACGTGCCTATATCTCTCTTCATACCGTGCCACCAAAAATTTTCCTGAAGGTCTTTGTACATTTTTGTCCCTCCAGGATGGATTGAATACGGAGCTGTGTGACTTTCAGTTAATATCTGCTGTTTGAGGTCCTTGACATTTGGTACGCATAGCCTTTCTCCGTACCACAATATTCCTTGCTCATCTAGGTTGAATTCTGAGGCTCTCCCCAAACTCACTTTTCTTTTTATGCCCTCAATGCTGGGGTGTCTGTGCTGGGCTTTCTTGATACTTTCCATTAGGGTAGGCTGTATTTCTATATTCGACACACTGCCTTCGGTAACCATTATTAGATTGATTCGGGCAAATTCTTGTTGAAATTCTGGCCTCAACTTTGGTATATTGTCGTCGTCCGTGCTGGGATTTCGACTAAGTGCATCTGCCACAACATTTGCTTTTCCAGGATGCGTCACAATATACCTCAAAGTTCTTGTGTATATCTGGCACAATTAGTACTGGTGCTGTTGTTAATTTTCTTTTTAGCTCTTGGAAGCTTTTCTCACATGCTTCTGTCCATTCAAATTTCTTGCCTTTCTTGAGCAATTGTGTCATGGGCTTTGCTATAGTGGAGAATCCTTCAATAAATCTCCGATAATAGCCTGCCATTCCCAAGAAACTCCGTACGTCCGTTACGTTAGCTGGTGGTTTCCAGCCAAGTACGGCCTTGACCTTTTCCAGATCTACTACAATACCTTCTTGGGTTAGCACGTGGCCCAGAAAACCCACCTGCCTTAGCCAAAATTCACATTTGCTGAATTTGGCGTACAATTGATGTTTCCTGAGTTCTCCGAGTACAATCCTGAGATGTTCGGCGTGCTCTTCTGGTGTTTTGGAATATATCAGGATATCATCGATGAATACCACAACAAACTTGTCCATATACTTCATAAACACTTTGTTCATGAGGTGAACAAAATATGCGGGGGCGTTGGTTAGTCCAAATGGCATCATCGTGAACTCATACAGCCCATATCTGGAGGTGAAAGCGGTCTTGGGAATATTTTCTGTTCGTACTTTTAATTGGTGGTATTCTGATCTCAAATCAATTTTTGAGAAGACTTTGGCCTATGCGAGATGATCGAATAAATCATTTATTCGGGGCATTGGGTATTTGTTCTTGATTGTGACCATGTTGAGAGCTCGATAATCAATACACAACCTCGTTGTTCCATCCTTCTTCTTGGCAAATAAAATTGGAGAACCCCCAGGTGAGGAGCTGGCTCGTATGTATCCTTTCTCCAATAATTCTTTTATTTGCTTCTTCAACTCTACCAATTCGGATGGTGCCATTCTGTAAGGTTTCTTGTAAATAGGAGTGGTTCCGGGTGCTAGCTCAATGCTGAATTCTATCTCTCGGTCTGGTGGCATGCCTGGTAGTTCTTCTGGAAATACATCTGGAAATTCACATACCACTGGAACCTTGTTCAGCTCAGAAACGTCCACCTTGTTTAATCTAGGTTGCCGAAGTATTTGTCTCTCTTTGGCTGAAACTTTTATTTTCTTCCCTTGATGGTGGGTGAGAATCACGGTACGGTTGAAGCCGTCAATAAAACCTTTGTTGGTGGTCAACCAATCCATTCCTAGGATGACATCCAGTCCTTTGCTTTCCAGTACAATAAGGTTGGCGTAAAATTTCAATCCTTCAAATTCAATAACCACACCTTGACAGTAACTCTGGGTCACTTGCTTAATCCCAGGGGACTTGACGATCATTGATTTTTCCAAGGGAAGCATCAAAAAATTATTTTGCAAAGCAAAACTTTTCGAAACGAATGAGTGAGAAGCTCCAGAATCAAACAAAACCATGGCAGGTATTGTGTTGACGGGGTACATACCGAGTACGATATCTGGGGCATTCTGTGCTTCCTCTCGGGTCACATGGTTCAAGTGACCTTTCCGGTGGTTGTTGTTGGGGTTGAAATTGCTTCGCTTTGGTGCTGAATTATTTCCACCATTATTGAGCTTCGGGTTTGAGTTCCTTGGCTTGGGACACTGCTTGGCATAGTGCCCTTCTTCACCACAAGCATAACAGGTAACGCCTGGGCGATAGGTGAACTCTTTGTCTCTTGCATGGAAATTCTTGGTTGGACGTGAATTATTCGCCGGGGTTTTGTGTGAATCCCCCTTCTGAAATTCCTTCTTGCTTCTGTGATTGCAAGAAAAAATAGTCTGGTCCCTTTTCCGTTTGCGGATATCTTCCAGGCTACGTCGCTCATTTTCCAGGGTAATGGCCTTATCCACCAGTGTTTTAAAATCTGGAAAGGTGTGCACAACTAGCTGGCACTTAAGGGCAGGTGCCAGGCCTTCCAAGAATTTTTCCATCTTCTTGCTCTCAGTCATGCAATCTTCATTGGCGTAGCGAGACAGCAGTGCGAATTGGCTGTTGTATTCTGACACTGTCATGGCTCTTTGCTTGAGTTCATCAAATTCCTTCTTCTTGATTTTCATGACGCTCTTAGGAATATGTGCCCCACGAAAACCTTCTTTGAAATTTTCCCAGGTGATTTCATTTTCGTTGGGGTGCATGTGCAGGAAGTTTTCCCACCATGATGCAGCTGCAGCTGTGAGATAATGTGGTGCATACAGTACTTTTTCACGGTCTGAACACTGTGCGATAATTAATTTTCTCTCTGTGTCTCGAAGCCAGTCCTCGGCCTCAAGAGGCTTGTCAGTATGAGAAAATGTTGAAGGACGCGTCTTTTGTAACTCAGATAATTTGGATTGCGGTTGATACTGACCACGGTTACTTCCCATATTGATGAATTGGTTCATCATTTCCTGGTGTTGCTGTTGACTCTGTTCATACAAACGACAAACTTGTGTAAAAGCTGTTTCACTGTCCTGTTGACTTGTCTGACCCTCAGTGAAATTATGGTTCTGCGGTGTGCCATAATTTTCTTCTGGCTGAGTTGGTATGGAGCGCGTCCAAGGACGAGACATCCTTCACTCTGGGGATAATTTTTTGTGAACTCGTAAGATAAGAAAGAGAGTCGCAAAAGTCAATAAAATCACACCCAAAGGACTTTTTTTTAAACTCCATGGTATTTTTTTGGAAATACACGATTGCGCGCGGAGAAGGACTAGTGCATATCTTACACGCGGGCATAATTATACATTACATCACTCAGGATATGTGTACATCATCCTGACATATTATTTAAACTAGTGCACTCCTCCAGATCCTACATGGTGCGCAAACAGGCTACTTCTCATAACCTATGTACATAAAAACATATTACACAAGTTGATACAACGCATGGCGTCTATGCGTACTTAGTCGGAGATGGTGAGGATTTCCCTTGGACTGCCGAGGTGAGACGCAGAGATGCTGGGGAATCAACCTCCTCCTCGCTAATAGGTTCCAGACAAGAAACGTTGTGTTGAGCTGATGGAGCAGGTGCCGTAGGCGGAATAACACGAATACGAGTGGGTGGAATAGGTGGGGTAGCACGTATGGGAGTGGGTGCAACAAGTGGTGCAGAGCGGACGGGAGTGGGTGCAATAGCCTGGTTAAATTCCTCTGTGGTAGGCAGACGACGAGCAGAGGCGAGTATGGTAGGTGAGTGAGAGGCTGTGGACGACACAAAAGTCAGTGGTGGAGCGGTGTGCAGGAGTTCCCTCCTGTTAGCAGCACAGCCATGAACTGAGTCCATGCGTGCAGCCACGAGGTCATCCACCATGCAGTCGAATGCTGCCTCCAGGGCTCGGAGGTACTCGACAAGCATCTCAAAGGCTTCGTCTCGCTCTCCTCTGGGGCAAGAGAAAGAGTAGTGACAGGTGTAAGGCACATGGCATGGAAGATAGCAGTAGCGACGGGTCTTCATTGCAGGAAGAACATCCCGAAGACGGGCTATCGTCTCGTGGGCAGCCATCTGCATAGCATGCCTTTCTCTAGGCATGTCTCTCCCCACGAATCAGAGGCGGCGCATTTCAGCATGGCCTCCCCTGAATTGCACCGCGGCCTGGTGCATAGTCAAACTGTCGTTGATCTTGTGTGGATAAAGCGTGAAGACTGGGCGCACGGATGGCCCCATCGCGACCTGAACGATGAAGGAGAGGAGTTTGACGAACCCTTCGGGCACGTTGGCGAACATCTGAGACTCGCAGTCGTTGCCGGCCATCTACAAAAGTAGGCAAAAATTCTGAGTGGTCAGATCATAAATTTAATGCCGACTGTCAGAAAATGACTACATTTGTAAAACATGAATAACTCTATCATGCTAATAACCAATTAGTGATCGCACCTAGTGGCTTCCTACAGTCAGCCTGGCTCTGGATACCAAGTCTGTCACGACCGGTTTTTCAATAAAAATGTTTATTGAGAAAACCAATCTTTAAATCCCAGTATAGGAAAAGTCATCCTTTCTGGTAGACAAAAGCTTTGTAAACAGAGAACCAGTAGCATCAAATATATTACAGGGTTAAGATGAGGCTGCTCAACAATTTATTACAGACTCGCCAATATATTACATATGGGCGGTTTTGACACAAGGGTGTGGTGGCATGCTACTAGCTCGAGGGAAAAGTGGTGGTGGATAACTTGACTTCTACTGGCAGTACATCGAGCGTCGAGGTGAGGCTCGATGAATTTATTCGGGGTTGCGGAAGCGGATAATACAATGACCAAGACAGGATCGCACGGGACTGACTGGGACTCCTCTAGGCGTCGGACTCGCTATCAAACTCTTCATCCATGAGATCGCCTTCATCAGCATCTGGCCAATTCAACAAGCCAGGTGAGTACTTGAAAGTACTCGCAAGACAGTTCGGACAAAAGAAATAATCAATGAATGCATGAATCCATCATGAACAAAGTATGATACTCAAACAACAACAAGGCAATATTGCAGAACTTGATGTATCAAAATTTAATAACTGAAAACCGATCGGGTGTCTGGAGCGACGCCTCGAAAGGTAGATAAATAAAAATGCATGCCGCAGTCGGGCGTCTTAGCGACACCACATAAAGGGCTTTAAAAGAAATGCCACAGTCAGACGTCTGGGCGACATCACATAAAGAGCTTTAAAAGAAATGCCACAGTCGGACGTCTGAGCGACATCACAAGAAGGGCTTTAAAAGAAATACCACAGTCGGACGTCTGAGCGACATCACAGACAGGGCTTTAAAAGAAATACCACAGTCGGACGTCTGAGCGACATCACAGATAGGGCTTTAAGAGAAATGCCATAGTCGGACGTCTGGGCGACATCACATAAAGGGCTTTAAAAGAAATACCACAGTCGGACGTCTGAGCGACATCACAGACAGGGCTTTAACAAAAGCAAATAACAGGTATGCCACCGTCGGACGTCTGAGCGACATGACAGACAGGGCTTTGTAATAAATGTAAATAACGAGATTACTCCATCCACAAGAATAATCTTTTATCCGGATTTATTACACATAAATCCCACCGGAGTTTTTGTCACTGAGGCTGATACCTGACAAGATAAGATAATTATAGTACTTGAACAAAGTACAAGATAACTGAAAGATTGAGACTCTGCAGAGTTTGGAAGAACTGAACACAGCCAACGGATTTCCGTAGTCACGAAGGACTAGTTCCGTTTACGGTATTTCAATAGAAACACATTTAACTAGTACACACCCATTTCACCTCACGTTGCCAGGAATCACCCTGGACAACGTACAAGAAAGACTTTGAGACAGGGAGGCCACAACCTCGAATAGCATGGGATCAAATTTCTATACGCGCGCTCTAAGGGGTGCCCCCCTCTCGGTCCCAACCGGAAACACCCATGCCCCCTGACCAGATGACGGGCTTTAATCCAGTGCCATGGAACCCTCATCCCGGCCTCTCCACTTGGTGTGTACCAGGAAAACGATTTGCAACTTACTATGCCATATTCCTTTCGGAAAACATGTGACAGTATAGGATGGAATGAATGGGAATGTGAATTGTGTCATGACAACACGGAAGACAAATAATCTGGCATAAGACTAGCATGTCACAACACTGCCATCTTACCCATCCTCATACCAACACATGACTTTGCAAATATGTATCCAACAACATAATGCTTTCTGAAACCTAGTTTCCGATTATGTGCATGAGATATATTATGCAAAGTGAAGTTCATAAACATGCCATGACTATACTAAAATGCAAACATGCAACAACACTCATCATATCAAGAGTTCAAACATGCTTGCCTGGTTCGGAGTAGTCGGAGTCTAACTATGCGAAGTTTGCAGCTCCGTCACCTCCTCCGGTATCTACGGTATAAGAAAAATACGTACGCAACGTAAATACCGTGAGTGTACAGAAAAGTTTTCCAAATATTTTTCAAATAAACATGATAAAAAACTAGACAAAAATCTAAAGAGAACAGAGAAAGAATTAATAAAAAATACTTTTCTGATCAAAAGTTATAAGAGTTTTGGTCCAAGGACCCATCTATAATGAAACAGAAAACTTCCAGGGGGTTCTGCGGAAAAGTACAGATAACGTTTCGTTTTAAAAAATATGGCTGAGAGACTGACAGGCGGGCTCCACCCATCAGGTTTAAACTTTCAAACGAGGGAAAACAGAGCGCGACGGCGCCGAGAGGCGCGGTGGTCGCCGGCGGCGATCCACGGCGAGGTAAGGTGATCGGGGTGTACCTCTGTGTTCAGGGTGCCATTCCGCGTCTGTGGGAGGTGGTGGTGGTCGCCGGCGAGTACCACGTCGGTGGTGACGCTTGCTCCAGCGGACGGCGGTTCGGGTGGTCGTGGATCTCGCCGGAGAGAGCTGCGAGGCCAAAATTGAGCTGGGGGTTATCTTACTAGAGGTGGTACGAGGCTACGGTCGAAACTAGGGCGGCGGAGGGGTTCTCACGGAGAGAACGAAGCCGGAGCCCGAGGCGGACGGAGGTGGCCGGAGTCGAGGAGGAAAGGCCCCTCGAGGCTCGTTCAGTGGCCGGGCGGGGTCTGGTGTAGTGGTGGAGTCGTGCGGAGGTGCGCGCAAGCTCGGGGTGCTATATATAGCCGCCCCGAGGCGGTTGCCGATAACGGGGTTCTCCAGCGAGGTGATTACGGCGGCGCA
>NC_057800.1:751673817-751747903 GCF_018294505.1 Triticum aestivum
AGAGGTTGAGCTTCGTCGTGGATGTCCCCTGGTTCCGTTTAGATGCTGACCGCGCTGTAATTTGGTCGCTTAGGGGGAGTTCGACGGAACGGGGCGGCGCGGGCCCGTCGAAGGCAGAGAGCGTGCTCTGCGCGTGCCGCGCCACGGCAACGGTGCTGCATGCGTGCGCTGGCAAGGAGGTGGCCACACGGAGCCACCAGGACGCTTGGGCGGCGCCGACCGGCGTTGTGCCGCCGTTCTGCTTCCTGTCAGCCGCTACGGCGCTAGGGCTGCCGCAAGACATGCCGGCGCAGGCGGGCCAGGGCGCCACCGACGCCAGGAAGGCGCCAAGCGCGCGTGTGAGGCTCCAGACAAGCAAGTCTGGCCGTGAGCTACGTGCCAAGCGCACTGTGAGCTCGTGACTGAAGTTACTGACGAAGATCGACACTGAACTTCTGAATTTAACTGAATATGAATAGAACAGTGCATGCAAGGTGTTCAACATAATGATCCAGGCATGTAGGGATTTTTCCTTGAGCTAGTTTTTGGTGGAGGGGCCTCTCATTGCATCGAGAGGCTGCCTGAATATTTGTGGAATTTTTGGAGAGGTGTAGATATGAATTTCACCAAATTTGGCAAATCTGGTCCAAACTTGCAGTGAGTGAAATTTGAAATATTTGAACAGGAGAAGAGTGGATCAAGATGGTTCTGGGTTGTGGGTACAAAGGACTATCCAGGGGTGTTGAGTTGAGGTCAAAAATCAAAAGCATTAGGGCACTTGCTTTGCAATCCACCTAGGCTCAAAAGGATAGACAGATTTATTTTGGGAGGAGAAATAGATGGAATAAAATCCAAAAATGGATTTTATTAGTTTGGACAAAATATTTGGGTTGAACTATAGTGGGAGGAGAGGTTTTGGGAAAATTTCACCATAGGAAGCATGGTGAAATTTTTGAAGGGATCAAAACCAAATACAAGCCCAAAACTAAAAGGGTTTTCTTTTTTAAAAGAAACTAAATACAAGAAAAGGATTTTTGAGAGGGCAACTTAGAAAATGGTTTTTAGAAAGGGTTTAAATGACCTCCTTTCAAACCAAGCAAGGCTCTTTTGAAAAAAACAAACCACTAATTTTTTTTAGTGTCACACTTTGGTGTTGTGGCCTCGTGGGGACGAGGCATCAACGTCCCGGTCGGAGGGTAGGAGTGCGTGGTGGAAGGATGAGATGCTACCGTCAATCGCTAGGTGCTGGCAGGCGCACGTCTCCATGAACCCATTGCTGGGTAGCGTCTTTGGTATTGTGGCCTCGTGGGGACGAGGCATCGGCCCCTGTGTGCATGTTATCTCCAATTCGGCCTTGACCACAAGCGCCTGCTAGCACCGGGCAAGAGGAATCCTTTGCTTTTTTAGCTTTCCATAACCTCTCTGCCCGCATTCTCAACCCAGAATATCCTACTTCAAGAAGCATGCGGCTATTGACTTCGAGAGGGAGAAGGCTGTCACCGAGAAGAAGCAGGCAGGCAAGAATCGAAACGTCATCTTTGCCCGCACCCAGGCCCTGCTCGATGACTTTTTTGTTGGCGAGAGGAATCATTTGCTTGTTTAGATTTCCATAACCTCTCTTGTAGATCAACTCTCGGACAATCTTCAACCTTTGCTTGCTGGGTAGCGTCTTTGGTGTTGTGGCCTCATGGGGATGAGGCATCAACGTCCCGGTCAGAGAGTAGGAGTGCACGGTGGAAGGATGAGATGCTACCGTCAATCGGTAGGTGCTGAAAAAAAATTCTCCGAATAGGGGCTGAACTCGATGCACCGGCGACACTAGAGTGCATGGTGCTAGAAGATGCTCTTGTCAGTGTATTCCACAAAAGCAACATCCTGCTTCGAGCAAGTAACTTCTGTTACTTTCTTAGTGCGATATGTTGCTTTTGTACGTGTGTTACTTTCTACATGCCGTATGTTACTTTTCATTGTGGTCCACAAAAGCAACATGTTCCATGTAGAAAGTAACATCTGTGAAAAAGCGGCAGAAAAAGAGGGTCGCCGAAGGTCGAGGGTCATCGAGTGGTCGAGGGGTCGAGGATCAAGGGGAAAAGGAGTCGAGGGTCGGCGAGGGGTCGAGGGGTCGAGGATTTGCTGCGATTATTAGCCTCTATCGTATTTTGGGTCAAAGTTTGACTACATATTTGACTAGCAAAATATATGGTTAAACTTTAACCCAATATACGATGAAGACTAATAAACCAGAACCGGAGGGTAGTAAAGAATTTAATGTCTTATCACCTACTCACCTACTTTAGTGTTTAGGATTTAGGGTTTAGGTGAGGTCAATGCAAACGTCTCATCTCAGAATTAATTATACATCTGGTAGTAGTCCACATAGACCACACAACTATTTCATCCTGCCCACAAACTATTTCACACCACACAACTATTTCATCCTGACAAACAAATATTTCAGACCACACAACTATTTCATCCTTCCCACAAACTATTTCACACCACCCAACTATTTCATCCAGACCAAAAACTATTTCAAACCAAACAACTATTTCATCCTGACCAAAACTATTTCACCACTCACCTATTTCATCCTGCCCAGAAACTATTTCACACCACACAACAATTTCGTCATGCACAAAACTATTTCACCACGCACAACTATTTCGTCCTGAGAAAAAACTATTTCACACCACACAACTATTTCATCCTAAGAAAAAACTATTTCAACGCAAAAAACCTATTTCATCCTGAGAAAAAAAAAACTATTTCGTCGCCTCTGCCCAGCCCAGCGCAGCCACCGGCTCCGAAGAGGACGATGGTGCGAGAGCGAGAGGGATTCGCCCCGAATCCGGCTCTCACCCGCGCCTCCCTCCAATGCTTCCGTTGCCGGCCACCAATGACCCCACCAACACCATTGACCGTTGCTTCCGCCCAGACAACTGGGTCACAACCATGGTGAACGAGAAGGATCCCCGGGCAGGGGACTACGTCTTCGTGCGGTGGGTGTGCGTCGAGCGAGCGACGGAGGGAGCGAGCGGCCCGGGAGCGCAAGCGCCGGAGCGGCGTCACGGGTGTCGGTGCGGGCGGTGGCGGCTGCCTAACCTGCGTCTGCGTGCGTGGCTAGGTCAGTCGGGCGAGCTGGTGGGGTCTGGCGAGCTGGTGGGTCTCCTGGCCTCCTGTGTGACTGTGTTGGGCTGGGCCAGTGGCTGTGTGTTGAGCTAAGCCCCGGGCCTGATTCAAAAACATGGGTAGGTAATAACTAAAAAAAGCCACGCCCTGGGCCTGGGCCCCGGGGGCCCAGATCGGCCCCTGCATGTATCCCTTTTTATTTTGAGCGGACGCACATCTCCCTGTCCCTTCTCTTATGTATTACTTCTATATAATATAGGAAAATAAAAATAAAAAAATAAATGTGCCGGGCCGGGCCAACACTCGTGCCCAGCCTCGCGGCCCAGGCACGGCCCTAGGCGGGCCACGTGCCGGCACGGCCCGATTATAAACGTGCCGGGTTAGGCCCACACGGGCCAAGCACGCGGGCTATCAGGCCGGCACGCTAAGACCGGCCCGTTTGGCCAGGTATGTTCAAGCCCACGCCCCACCCTGCACGGTCTGGGACACGGCCCACCCTGCACGTCCTCCCTCCTCTCTCTATCCATTCCCCCACCCCGCTTCTCTCTTCCCCGTCCTCTCTATCCATTCCCCGTCCTCCCTCCTACGCCGCCACAGGGATGAGCCGCCGGCACTGCCTCCTCCTCCCCTCGCCCGCCGCCCGGTACGTTCTGCCTCCTCCTCCTCCCGATCTGGCCGTTGTGCCTCACAGCATCATAGGGAGCCCACCGTGACGGGCGAACCTAATGAATCACTAGGGTCCAAGGAGGTGCACAGAATTAGAAGCTCCGTTGTTTGTTGGTTGAATCTGCAATTCAACTCTTATGCTTGCTGATCAACAGCAACCATGAAAACGTCACACCGATAATGATGCTCAACTGTAGTTTCATCATCCACACGTGAGTTAATGAAATCCACATAGAGTTCATCAAAATGTGGTGTTGGAACTCCATGTTTCCCACAAAATGAAAGCACATCAGCTTTAAGCTTGTTCCAACCATTATTTCTTAGTTCCTGAATCAACAATTTTGTAGTTTTAACATCATCCATGGCATGCACAATATCTTGAGATTTTTGTTCCAACTTTTTGCATAGCAAGTCTGTGATTCCCATAAGTTCTTTCATGATATGAAGAACAAATATGAAGTCAAAACACATCATCAACTTAACAGCACCAGAAGCCTTTGCTCGTGCTGAAGGTGATGTACCTGAACCTTTGGCAGTAGCAATGCTTTTAAGTACCAAGAATGTAGGTTTGTGTAGTTTCAAAAGGCTGCAGATAGAAGCATAGTGAGAACTCCACCTAGTGTCACAAGGCCGCTGTAAAGTTCCAACTTGATTAGCCCCACTTCCGGTTTCAAGCTCACTAAGCTCAATGAGATGCTCCATTTCAGCCACTTGATTAGCATGCAAATCATCATTTCTCTTACTCAAAGACACAACCGTGTTGACAACAAGAGCAAGATGATCAAAAAAGTTGTGAACATCGGCTACTTCTTTAGATGCGGCAACAAGAGCAAGCTGCAATTGATGAGCAAAACAGAGAATGTAATATGCGTAAGGACACTCTTCCATGAACTTGGCTTGTAGACCATTCCACTCTCCACGCATATTACTAGCACCGTCATATCCCTGTCCACGAATATTGTTCACAACTAATCCATGTCGAGACAAAACAGAAGATAACTTCTCTTTTAGAGTAGTTGAAGATGTCTCAATGACATGAACAATATCAAGAAAACGTTCACGAGTGAAACCAGGTTTGTCCACAAAACGAATAACCACTGCCATTTGCTCTCTTTTGGATTCATCTCTTGACTCATCTACAAGCAAGCAGAACTTAGCATCCCATTTTCTTTACGAATTTCTTTTTGCACATTAATAGCAATCATATGCAGAAGTTCTTTTTGAATTGTAGGTGAGGTATACTTAGCATTCCCTGGCGCATTACCCAATACAACCGCACCAATTTCCTCATCATCAGAAGCTACCAATTTGACCATTTCAAGGAAATTACCTTGGTTCCTTGAATCAAGACTTTCATCATGTCCACGGAAGGGGCAAGCTTGGAATGCTAACCACCGTAGTGCATCGATTGTTACTCTAAGATGAAGCCTATTCCTCTTGATGTCCTCTTCTGTTTGCTTCACCACTAATTGTTCCATATGGCATTGCTTATTCTTCAAATTATCATAACATTTGACAGCAAAACTATGAGCAGATTTACTATCCTTTCCCATGTGAGTCAAGAATGCACATTTGTTTCCATCATTAACTCGCTTCCATTTTCTAAATCCTTGTAGGAAAACAATAGACTGCATCTTTCCATGGTGAATATTCTAACCAAGGGAAGGATTTAAACCAATGATACTGAAACTTGCGTTGATGGACTACTGAATCATCAAGAGGGTACTCATCCATTTCAATCTGATATGCTCCATGCTTCATATATGCATTACGAGCTTGTTCTTGAGCATTAGTAGGATAATCCCAAATTTGGCGTCGCAAACCTGGATCCCTTTCTACTATCAGAACAGAAGCATCATCATTCCCTCCCTCTCTCTGAACCTGAGGCGGTGTTGACGTTGCAATTTCTTCTACTACTACTGCTGGTTCTTGTTCATCCACCAAGTGAGGGTTGGCCCACAAATTATTTTGTACAGAAGCATCAACTCTTGCTTTCTTCTCAAAAAAGGAATGCATTGTTACAGACTTTCTTTTCTGTTTGGCCATGATTATTCTGTACAAATTGAACACAATCGACTATTAGATTCTGTCCTATTTAGAGAAATTAACAATCCAAAAGAAAACAAATGCCAGATCTGAAATTTAGATGTGAGAAAGAGAGAGGAATTGGGAAGAATCTGTACCCCAAAGAAGAGTAACAGACAGCCAACAGGAGAGGAACTGGGGTAGATTTGGGGCTGGGTAAACGGCTGAAGGGATACTTTAGAGATTTGCTTCTAGATTTACTTGTCTAATTAGTTAGTTTTTCATCTAGAGGCTGCTTGTAACAGTTACTCCTTTCCCATGTAAGTAGGGCCGGTTTTGATCTGTAAATCTATCTGCTAGATTTACAGTTAGATGCTCCTAGTTTTACTTTTGGTTTCTAGCTCTTTCTTCCCATGTAAGAATAGGTTTCATGTAGATCACCTACTTATTGGTTTTTACAGTGAGCTTATGTTAGGCTTACATGTGTTATCGAGTGTAAAAGCAAGCTAGGTTAATTGTAAAATCAAGCTACCACGAATGTAAAATCAAGCAACATGTATCAGTGCCTTTTCTTACATCTGAAAAAGCTTTATAAATATAGTGGATTATCTCTGTAAATTAGATTTAGCTTGAACTCTAATTCTATTCATTCTTTATTTTGCTTGGGTAATTAGATAGTTTTTCATCATTTTTTTCATTGCAAGTAGGGCCTGCTTTGTGCTTTGAACTGTAAATCTTCTGCTAGATTTACATTTAGATGCTCATAGTTTTACTGGCTGATTTTATGCAGCTACCATGTTTCACTTTCATCGAGGGACCTCATCATTTGCTGTCCCTGAAGTCAGCAGTGATGAAGACAGCGACAATCCCTTCCCCATGGTCTATCCGCAATGCCACCTTTCTGTGGTGAGGCTGCAGAGCCATACCCCCATAAATCTAGGCAGATGGTTCTTCAAATACCCAAATCATGACAAGGTAGTAACTTCATTTTTACAATCTTCCAAATTCTGTTGGCATGAGCTGATCTGTTGGCATGTTGTGGCAGAACCACTTGCGATACCACAAGAAATTATTGTTCTGGGAGGATGAGTATCAAACTTATCTCGAGAAAAAGGGCTATGAAGTGACCTTGTTAGCCACGCCCCCGGCAAGTCGGCCACCAGGTAAAGTAATTTGCTATTATGCAAGTCTTTTGTGTTTTCTCAAGAAAAAAAAACATTCACCTGGATCTAGGGTCGCTGGTGCGGGAGAGTGTGTCGCTGATGCAGCCGTCACCGCCAGGGGAGAGGTGCTCGCCGGGGAAGGCCTTCCAGCCATCGCCGGTGCAGGGGAGCTGGTCGCCGACGCAGCTGTCACCGCCTGTGGGGTATATCAGGCGGGGGGGGGGGGATCCTTCTAGCTGCAGTCGTCGCTGGAGGGCATTTCGTCGTCGCCCTTCCGGCCGTGCCCGTCGAGGAGCACTTTGCCGATGACCTACCGGCTAGTCCCTCGCATGGAAGGTACCAGGAGCAACCACTGGACTACACACCAACTGTTCCATGCAATTGCAAGCCCAACGAGACGGCGGGGCTATTCATTTCATGGGATGAGTGCCCGAGGAGGAGGTACTTTCGTTGCATGCGTCCTGGAGTAAGTTTCTCTCTTTGATCTTTGTAGATCCTGGTCCTTTTTTAAATTTGGTCTAATGTGCTATATTTGTTTTTGCATTAGTCTGATAAATGCAGCAACTTCCTTGGCTGGGCTGATCCAGTTTTACCTGAACATATCACAAATCTGTTGCGGTACTATCAAGACAGAGTGGAAGAATTGACATTGGAGGTGGATGCATGCAGAAAGCGGCAAAAAGAACTAGGCGGCTCTCTGGAAATATGATGAAGCAATTGGATTTCAAATGAAGGTTGAGTTGTGTTCAGGGACTTAAGTACTTGCTGTTGGGGAACGTAGCAGAAATTCAAAAAATTTCCTACGTATCACCAAGATCTATCTATGGAGAGACCAGCAACGAGTAGAAAGGAGAGTGCATCTACATACCCTTGTTGATCGCTAAGCGGAAGCGTTCAAGTGAACGGGGTTGATGGAGTCGTACTCGTCGTGATTCAGATCACCGATGATCCTAGTGCCGAACGGACGGCACCTCCGCGTTCAACACACGTACAGCTCGACGATGTCTCCCACGCCTTGATCCAGCAAGGAGAGAGGGAGAGGTTGAGGAAGACTCCATCCAGCAGCAGCACAACGGCGTGGTGGTGATGGAGGAGTGTGGCAATCCTGCAGGGCTTCGCCAAGCACCTACGGGAGAGGAGGAGGTGTCACGGGAGGGAGGGAGGCGCCAAGGGCTCAGGTATGGATGCCATCCCTCCCCTCCACTATATATAGGGGCAGGGGAGAGGGGGGAGGCGCAGCCTTGCCCCTTCCTCCAAGGAAGGGGTGCGGCTAAGAGGGGGGGAGGAGTCCATCCTCCCCAAGGCACCTCGGAGGTGCCTTCCCCCTTTAGGACTCTCCCGTTTTTCCTATATCTTGGCGCATGGGCCTCTAGGGGCTGGTGCCCTTGGCCCATGTAGGCCAAGGCGCACCCCCTACAGCCCATGTGGCCCCCCGGGGCAGGTGGCCCCACCCGGTGGGCCCCCGGGACCCTTCCGGTGGTCCCGGTACAATACCGATGACCCCGAAACTTGTCCCGATGGCCGAAACAGGACTTCCTATATATAAATCTTTACCTCCGGACCATTCCGGAACTCCTCGTGACGTCCGGGATCTCATCCGGGACTCCGAACAACATTCGGTAACCACATACAAACTTCCTTTATAACCCTAGCATCATCGAACCTTAAGTGTGTAGACCCTACGGGTTCGGGAGACATGCAGACATGACCGAGACGTTCTCCGGTCAATAACCAACAGCGGGATCTGGATACCCATGTTGGCTCCCACATGTTCCACGATGATCTCATCGGATGAACCACGATGTCAAGGACTCAATCAATCCCGTATACAATTCCCTTTGTCTAGCGGTATGGTACTTGCCCGAGATTCGATCGTCGGTATACCGATACCTTGTTCAATCTCGTTACCGGCAAGTCTCTTTACTCGTTCCGTAACACATCATCCCGTGATCAACCCCTTGGTCACATTGTGCACATTATGATGATGTCCTACCGAGTGGGCCCAGAGATACCTCTCTGTTTACACGGAGTGACAAAATCCCAATCTCGATTCGTGCCAACCCAACAGACACTTTCAGAGATACCCGTAGTGTACCTTTATAGCCACCCAGTTATGTTGTGACGTTTGGCACACCCAAAGCACTCCTACGGTATCCGGGAGTTGCACAATCTCATGGTCTAAGGAAATGATACTTGACATTAGAAAAGCTTTAGCATACGAACTACATGATCTTGTGCTAGGCTTAGGATTGGGTCTTGTCCATCACATCATTCTCCTAATGATGTGATCCCGTTATCAACGACATCCAATGTCCATGGTCAGGAAACCGTAACCATCTATTGATTAACGAGCTAGTCAACTAGAGGCTTACTAGGGACATGGTGTTGTCTATGTATCCACACATGTATCTGAGTTTCCTATCAATACAATTCTAGCATGGATAATGAACGATTATCATGAACAAGGAAATATAATAATAATCAATTTATTATTGCCTCTAGGGCATATTTCCAACAGTCTCCCACTTGCACTAGAGTCAATAATCTAGTTCACATCGATATGTGATTAACACTCAAGGTCACATCCCCATGTGACTAACACCCAAAGAGTTTACTAGAGTCAATAATCTAGTTCACATTTACCATGTGATTAACACTCGATGAGTTCTGGGTTTGATCATGTTATGCTTGTGAGAGAGGTTATAGTCAACGGGTCTGAACCTTTCAGATCTGTGTGTGCTTTACAAATCTCTATGTCATCTCCTAGATGCAGCTACCACGTTCTATTTGGAGCTATTCCAAATAACTGTTCTACTTGGAGCTATTCTAAATTGTTGCTCCATTATACGTATCTGGTATCTCTACTCAGAGCTATCCGGATAGGTGTTAAGCTTGCATCGACGTAACCCTTTACGACGAACTCTTTTACCACCTCCATAATTGAGAAAATTCCTTAGTCCACTAGTTACTAAGGATAACTTTGACCGCTGTCCTGTGATCCATTCTTGGATCACTCTTGTACCCCTTGACTGACTCATGGTAAAGCACACTTCAGGTGCGGTACACAGCATAGCATACTATAGAGCCTATGTCTTAAGCATAGGGGACGACCTTCGTTCCTTTCTCTCTATTCTGCCATGGTCGAGCTTTAAGTCTTAACTTCATACCTTACAACTCAGGCAAGAACTCCTTCTTTGACTGATCCATCTTGAACACCTTCAAGATCACGTCAAGGCATGTGCTCATTTGAAAGTACTATTAAGCATTTTGATCTATCCTTATAGATCTTGATGCTCAATGTTCAAGTAGCTTAATCCAGGTTTTCCATTGAAAACACTTTCCAAATAACCCTATATGCTTTCCAGAAATTCTACGTCATTTCTGATCATTAATATGTCAACAACATATACTCATCAGAAATTCTATAGTGCTTCCACTCACTTCTTTGGAAATACAAGTTTCTCATAAACTTTGTATACACCCAAAATCTTTGATCATCATCAAAGCATACATTCCAACTCTGAGATGCTCACTCCAGTCCTCAGAAGGATTGCTGGAGCTTTGCATACTTATTAGCATATTTCAGGATAGACAAAAACCTTCCGGTTGTATCACATACAACCTTTCCTCAAGAATCGTCGAGGAAACAATGTTTTGACATCCTATCTGCAAGATTTCATAAATAATGCAGTAATTGCTAATATAATTCCAACAGACTCTTAGCATCGCTACGAGTGAGAAAGTCTCATCGTAGTCAACTCCTTGAACTTGTCAAAAAACATCTTAACGACAAGTCGAGCTTTCTCAATGGTGACACTTACCATCATTGTCTGTCTTCCTTTCAAAATCCATATGTACCTAATAGCCTTACGACCATCAAGTAGTTCTTCCAAAGTCTACACTTTGTTTTCATACATGGATCCTCTCTCGGATTTTATGGCTTCTAACCATTTGTCGGAATTTGGGCCCACCATCGCTTCTCCATAGCTCGTAGGTTCATTGTTGTCTAGCAACATGACTTCCAAGACAGGATTACGTACCACTCTGAAGTAGTACGCATCCTTGTCATCCCACGAGGTTTGGTACTGACTTGATCCGAAGTTTCATGATCACTATCATAAGCTTCCACTTCAGTTGGTGTATGTGCCACAGGAACAACTTCCTGTGCCCTGCTACACACTTGTTGAAGTGACGGTTCAATAACCTCATCAAGTCTCCACCATCCTCCCACTCAATTCTTTCGAGAGAAACCTTTCCTCGAGAAAGGACCCGATTCTAGAAACAATTCATATTGCTTTCGGATCTGAATTAGGAGGTATACCCAACTGTTTTGGGTGTTCTATGAAGATGTATTTTATCCGCTTTGGGTTCGAGCTTAATCCTGAAACTTTTTCACATAAGCATCGCAGCCCCAAACTTCTAAGAAATGACAGCTTAGGTTTCTCTAAACCATAATTCATACGGTGTCATCTCAACGGAATTACGTGGTGCCCTATTTAAAGTGAATGTGGTTGTCTCTAATGCCTAACCCACAAACTATAGTGGTATTTCGATAAGAGACATCATGGTATGCATCATATCCAATAGGGTGCAGTTATGATGTTCGGACACACCATCACACTATGGTGTTCCAGGCTGTATTAGTTGTGAAACTATTTCCACAATGTCTTAATTCTGTGTGCCAAAACTCGTAACTCAGATATTCATCTCTATGATCATATCATAGACATTTTATCCTCTTGTCACAATGATCTTCTACTTCACTCTGAAATTATTTGAACCATTCAATAATTCAGACTTGTGTTTCATCAAGTAAATATTCTCAACATCCACTCAAATTATCTGTGAAGTAAGAACATAACAATATCCACTACATGCCTCAGCACTCATTGGACTGTACACATCAAAATGTATTACTTCCAACAAGTTGCTATCTTGTTCCATCTTACTGAAAACGAGGCTTTTCAGTCATCTTGCCCGTGTGGTATGATTTGCATGTCCCAAGTGATTCAAAATCAAGTGAGTCAAAACGGTCCATTTGCATGGAGTTTCTTCATGCATATACACCAATAGACATGGTTCGCATGTCTCAAACTTTTCAAAAACGAGTGAGCCCAAAGATCCATCAATATGGAGCTTCTTCATGCGTTTTATACCGATATGACTTACGTGGCAGTGCCACAAGTAGGTGGTACTATCATTACTATCTTTTGGCATGAACATGTGTATCACTACGATCGAGATTTAATAAACCATTCATTTTAGGTGTAAGACCATTGAAGGTATTATTCAAATAAACAGAGTAACCATTATTCTCCTTAAATGAATAACCGTATTGCGATAGACGTAATCCAATCATGTCTATGCTCAACGCAAACACCAAATAACAATTATTTAGGTTTAACACCAATCTCTTTGGTAGAGGGAGCGTGCGATGCTTGATCATATCAAGCTTGGAAAAAACTTCCAACACATATCGTCAGCTCACCTTTAGCTAGTCTCCGTTTATTCCGTAGCCTTTTGTTTCGAGTTACTAACACTTAGGAACCGAACCGGTATCTAATACCCTGGTGCTACTAGGAGTACTAGTAAAGTACACATTAACATAATGTATATCCAATATACTTCTATCGACCTTGCCAGCCTTCTTATCTACCAAGTATCTAGGGTAATTCTGCTCTAGTGGTTGTTCCCCTTATTACAGAAGCACTTAGTCTCGGGTTTGGGTTTTACCTTGGGTTTCTTCACTAGAGCAGCAGCTGATTTGCCGTTTCATGAAGTATCCCTTCTTGCCCTTGCCCTTCTTGAAACTAGTGGTTTCACCAACCATCAACAATTGATGCTCCTTCTTGATTTCTACTTTCGCGGTGTCAAAACATCGCGAATACCTCAAGGATCATCATATCTATCCCTGATATGTTATAGTTCATCACGAAGCTCTAACAGCTTGGTGGCAATGACTTTGGAGAACCATCACTGTCTTATCTGGAAGATCAACTCCCACTCGATTCAAATGATTGTTGTACTCAGACAATCTGAGCACAAGCTCAACAATTGAGCTTTTCTCCTTAGTTTGCAGGTTAAGAAAGTCATCGGAGGTCTTATACCTCTTGACATGGGCACGAGCCTGAAATCCCAATTTCAGCCCTCAAAACATCTCATATGTTTCGCGATGTTTCAAAAACGTCCTTGGTGCCTCAACTCTAAACCGTTTAACTGAACTATCACGTAGTTATCAAAACGTGTATGGCCGATGTTCGCAACATCCACAGACGACGTTTGGGGTTCATCACACTGAGCGGTGCATTAAGGACATAAGCTTTCTACTGTCTGCATAATCGCTACTATCAACTTTCAACTATATTTTCTCTAGGAACATATCTAAACAGTAGAACTATAGCGTGAGCTACGACATAATTTGCAAAAACATTTTGACTATGTTCAGGATAATTAAGTTCATCTTATGAACTCCCACTCAGATAGACATCCCTCTAGTCATCTAAGTGATTACATGATCCGAGTCAAACTAGGCCATGTCCGATCATCACGTGAGACGGACTAGTCATCATCGGTGAACATCTTCATGTTGATCGTATCTTCTATACGACTCATGTTCGACCTTTCGGTCTCCGTGTTCCGAGGCCATGTCTGTACATGCTAGGCTCGTCAAGTTAACCCTAAGTGTTTCGCGTGTGTTCCGAGGCCATGTCTGTACATGCTAGGCTCGTCAACACCCGTTGTATTTGAACGTCTGAATAAAACACCCGATCATCACGTGATGTTTTGAAACAGCGAACTGTCGCAACGGTGCACAGTTAGGGGAGAACACTTCTTGAAATTGTTGTAAGGGATCATCTTATTTACTACCGTCGTTCTAAGCAAATAAGATGTATAAACATGATAAACATCACATGCAATCAAATAGTGACATGATATGGCCATCATCACTTTGCTCCTTTTGATCTCCATCTTCGGGGCTCCATGATCATCATCGTCACCGGCATGACACCATGATCTCCATCATCATGATCTCCATCATCGTGTCTTCATGAAGTTGCCTCGCCAACTATTACTTCTACCACTATGGCTAACGGTTAGCAATAAAGTAAAGTAATTACATGACGTTTAAGTTGACACGCAGGTCACAAATAAATAAAGACAACTCCTATGGCTCCTGCCGGTTGTCATACTCATCGACATGCAAGTCGTGATTCCTATTACAAGAACATGATCAATCTCATACATCACATATATCATTCATCACATCCTTTGGCCATATCACATCACATAGCATACCCTGCAAAAACAAGTTAGACGTCCTCTAATTGTTGTTTGCATGTTTTACGTGGCTGCTATGGGTTTCTAGCAAGAACGTTTCTTACCTACGCATGAACCACAACGTGATATGCCAATTGCTATTTACCCTTCATAAGGACCCTTTTCATCGAATCCGATCCGACTAAAGTGGGAGAGACAGACACCCGCCAGCCACCTTATGCAACTAGTGCATGTTTGTCGGTGAACCGGTCTCACGTAAGCGTACGTGTAAGGTTGGTCCGGGCCGCTTCATCCCACGATGCCGCCGAATCAAGATAAGACTAGTAACGGCAAGCATATTGAACAATATCGACGCCCACAACTACTTTGTGTTCTACTCGTGCAAAGAATCTACGCAATAGACCTAGCTCATGATGCCACTGTTGGGGAACGTAGCAGAAATTCAAAAAATTTCCTACGTATCACCAAGATCTATCTATGGAGAGACCAGCAACGAGTAGAAAGGAGAGTGCATCTACATACCCTTGTAGATCGCTAAGCGGAAGCGTTCAAGTGAACGGGGTTGATGGAGTCGTACTCGTCGTGATTCAGATCACCGATGATCCTAGTGCCGAACGGACGGCACCTCCGCGTTCAACACACGTACAGCTCGACGATGTCTCCCACACCTTGATCCAGCAAGGAGAGAGGGAGAGGTTGAGGAAGACTCCATCCAGCAGCAGCACAACGGCGTGGTGGTGATGGAGGAGCGTGGCAATCCTGCAGGGCTTCGCCAAGCACCTACGGGAGAGGAGGAGGTGTCACGGGAGGGAGGGAGGCGCCAAGGGCTCAGGTGTGGATGCCCTCCCTCCCCTCCACTATATATAGGGGCAGGGGAGAGGGGGGAGGCGCAGCCTTGCCCCTTCCTCCAAGGAAGGGGTGCGGCTAAGAAGGGGGGGAGGAGTCCATCCTCCCCAAGGCACCTCGGAGGTGCCTTCCCCCTTTAGGACTCTCCCCTTTTTCCTATATCTTGGCGCATGGGCCTCTAGGGGCTGGTGCCCTTGGCCCATGTAGGCCAAGGCGCACCCCCTACAGCCCATGTGGCCCCCCGGGGCAGGTGGCCCCACCCGGTGGGCCCCCGGGACCCTTCCGGTGGTCCCGGTACAATACCGATGACCCCGAAACTTGTCCCGATGGCCGAAACAGGACTTCCTATATATAAATCTTTACCTCCGGACCATTCCGGAACTCCTCGTGACGTCCGGGATCTCATCCGGGACTCCGAACAACATTCGGTAACCACATACAAACTTCCTTTATAACCCTAGCATCATCGAACCTTAAGTGTGTAGACCCTACGGGTTCGGGAGACATGCAGACATGACCGAGACGTTCTCCGGTCAATAACCAACAGCGGGATCTGGATACCCATGTTGGATCCAACATGTTCCACGATGATCTCATCGGATGAACCACGATGTCAAGGACTCAATCGATCCCGTATACAATTCCCTTTGTCTAGCGGTATGGTACTTGCCCGAGATTCGATCGTCGGTATACCGATACCTTGTTCAATCTCGTTACCGGCAAGTCTCTTTACTCGTTCTGTAACACATCATCCCGTGATCAACCCCTTGGTCACATTGTGCACATTATGATGATGTCCTACCGAGTGGGCCCAGAGATACCTCTCCGTTTACACGGAGTGACAAATCCCAATCTCGATTCGTGCCAACCCAACAGACACTTTCAGAGATACCCGTAGTGTACCTTTATAGCCACCCAGTTACGTTGTGACGTTTGGCACACCCAATGCACTCCTACGGTATCCGGGAGTTGCACAATCTCATGGTCTAAGGAAATGATACTTGACATTAGAAAAGCTTTAGCATACGAACTACATGATCTTGTGCTAGGCTTAGGATTGGGTCTTGTCCATCACATCATTCTCCTAATGATGTGATCCGTTATCAACGACATCCAATGTCCATGGTCAGGAAACCGTAACCATCTATTGATTAACGAGCTAGTCAACTAGAGGCTTACTAGGGACATGGTGTTGTCTATGTATCCACACATGTATCTGAGTTTCCTATCAATACAATTCTAGCATGGATAATAAACGATTATCATGAACAAGGAAATATAATAATAATCAATTTATTATTGCCTCTAGGGCATATTTCCAACACTTGCAAGATAACTTTCTCTATTGCTTGGATGTACTCTGTATTTCAAATGTACTCTATATTGCCAACTTTCTGTGTGGATGCCTGGATGGATGATTTCATAATGTACTCTGTATTGCCAACTTTCTGTGTGGATGCCTGGATGGATGATTTCAATGTGGTTGAATCGATGGAACTTTAATTCCAGCCAGTTTAGTTATTTTTGTCGGTTGTGCATGCTTTGCAGTTAAGTTTTTACCGATATATTGGCAAATTTTTGGTGCGTTCATTGCAAAGTTTTGTTCAGTTACACTTTATTGTTTGTGTTTCTATGCTTGACCGTACCTGTTTTTTATGTAAATTGAGAAGGTAATTTCATCAGTGTTCTGTAAATTATTGATTTTGATTGTTCCTGTTTCTATTCTTTGCCTTGAGTAGAAATTATCAACTTCAAGTTTATAGGTAAGTTCGAGAAAACCAAGACTATGAATCTATCTCATGAGGAGGATAAATGATAAATGATAGTCGTAGAATAACTCTCTGGGAATGGATTCTTTTGATTTGTTTGTGCGTGATGCTGAATTGGTGGCTTGCTAGTTTATTTTTATATTTGCTGAGTTTGAAACTTTGAATTTATTTGCATACATATTGTCATATTTATGATAAAAAATATCATTTTACATCTTAAAAGACCGAACAGTGAACCGATAAACCAGTAGTTCGACCGATAAAAATCTAAACCAATAGCTTCACCAGTTCAATCACCGGTCCGGGTTTTTAAACCATGGTCACATGCTTAGAATTTTTAAAATATTTTTCATGTTTGAAAATTGTTTATGTTCAAATTTAAAACCTATGAGAAGTTTACTTTGTTTATGGGGTGAAGTCTCGCACTAGCTTTCCCATGTGATAGGTCTCCACGAATTTTGAGAATGGGATTGTTTTCACACATTCTGAAAAATTTCTGAAAATGCGAACACTTTTTGGAATTTTTGAAAGTCCATTCATCAAGTTCACCAAGTTCTATCCCATCCAAACTTCTCCTTTCTTCTTTATTCCAATTATTTTTCATCTGATATCTTTCCGGCCCATAAAAAAAGTTCATTCTGCTCTTATAAATCCTAAACCTTGTCTTCAACCTCGTCGTCTAATTTCAGATCATTTGAAGTTGATTTGGTTGGGTTAAAAACTGGCTCAAGTTTGAAACTTGAATTATTTTTCTATTCGTAAAAATTAGCAGATCAATTTTATTAAATTATAAATAATTCTAGGAGTCCATTGCATATACTTATTCCTTATTCTTCCCCAAATCTACTAGCCTTTTTCTTTTCTTACTCTGTGACTTATGTTTTATAGAAGTTCTCATAATAAAAAAAGAGGGAAGGCCTTAACCCAGCCATTTGGGCCTCGTCCTTCCTGTGGCGGGGCCTGTCCCTCGGAGTGAGGGGGTTGCTAGCCCGACGCGTGGAGTAGTCGTCCCTTGGGGGAGCACCTATATGGCGCGTGGGGCGCCCCCCAGACGCGGTAGCGCGCACCCCCCGCCCCCAGCGGGCCCAGTTGGTCCGGCCCACGCACTGGGCGGGCGCCCCTTTTTTTCATTTTTGTTTCTTAACTTTTCCTTTTTTATTTTTTATTTTTGTTTTATTCTTTATTAAAATAATTCAGGATTGCATCTAAAATTCAAAAATATTGCGAACTGCAATGAACAAATTTTGAAATCAGTGTATTTTTGAAAATGATGAACAAAATTTGAAATTTATTTAGGTCGGTGAACAATTATTGCATTTTGGTGAACATTTTTAAATACGATGAACAAAAAAGTTGAGTTCAATGAATATTTTTTGAAAATGATGAACAAAATTTGAATTTAGTTGTTTTTTAAAATTGGTGCACAATTTTTTGAATTTGATGAACATCTTTAAAATCCGAGAAACAAAAAAGTTGAATTCGATGAACAATTTTTGGAAGTGATGAACAAAATTTGAATTTAATGAACATTATTTAGGTCAGTGAACAATTTTTGCATTTTGGTGATTGCAAGAGAGGAGAGGTCCCTATGTTTTTTTTCTTCAAAAACGATCCAATATTCAAATTTTTGTTCACAAATTACAATTTGTTTTCCTTTTTGGAATCAAAGTTTGCTTATTCAAAATAACAGAGGAGCTTTGGTTGCATGGAGTGGGGGCGATGAGCTCGGCGAGCCTCCCCCCCCCCAGTGCCTTGCCTCACCTTACCGCCTTAAAAACAATGGTTATTGTCGCTAGGTGCTGGCAGGCGCACGTCTCCATCAACCCATTGCTGGGTAGCGTCTTTGGTGTTGTGGCCTATCCTCCAGATAAATATGAAAATCCTCCAGATAAAGATGAAAATCCTGACGACAGGGTGCGCTTGTATGCAGATCTCTAACACTTGTATTATTTTGCCGGTATTTATGTTCAGACGCGGCCGAGCGACGGGATCCATCAGGATGACAACAAGACACCAAAAGACAATGGGATCCATCAGGAGGACAACGGGAAACGAGATAGGTAGATGGCATCATTTCCTTTCTGTGTTTTCGGAAAGCCAGTGATGAAGTCCATACTGACTTTGTCCCATTTCCACTCGGGAATAGGCAAAGGTTGAAGTGTACCAGCAGGTCTTTGATGTTCGGCCTTAATGCGACGACAAACATCACATTCGGCTACATATCGAGCAATGTCTCTCTTCATCCTAGTCCCCCAAAATCTCTGGCGTAGATCTCGATACATTTTTGAGCTACCGGGATGAATTGAGAGAGGTGTTGGGGAACGTAGTAATTTCAAAAAAAATCCTATGCACACGCAAGATCATGGTGATGCATAGCAACGAGAGGGGAGAGTGTTGTACACGTACCCTCGTAGACCGAAAGCGGAAGCGTTATGACAACGCGGTTGATGTAGTCGTACGTCCTCAGGGCCCAACCGATCAAGCACCGAAACTACGGCACCTCCGAGTTTTAGCACACCTTCAGCTCGATGACGATCCCCGGACTCCGATCTAGCAAAGTGTCGTGGATGAGTTCCGTTAGCACGACGGTGTGGTGACGATCTTGATGTGGTACCGTCGCAGGGCTTCGCCTAAGCACCGCTACAATATTATCGAGGATTATCGTGGAGGGGGGCACCGCACACAGCTAAGAGATCAATGATCAATTGTTGTGTCTATGGGGTGCCCCCCTGCCCCCGTATATAAAGGAGCAAGGGGGGTGCGGCCGGCCCTAGGAGGAGGCGCGCCGGAGGAGTCCTACTCCTACCGGGAGAAGGACTCCTCCCTTTCCCTAGTTGGATTAGGACTTGGGGGGAGGAGGAGAGGGGGAAAGGAAAGGGGGGACGCTGCCCCCCTCCTTGTCCAATTCGGACTTGGGGGGGCGCGAGAGCCCCTAGGCCTCCTCTCCTCTTCCTCTACTAGGCCCATTAAGGCCCATTAGGTTACCGGGGGGTTCCGGTAACCTCCCGGTACTCCGGTAAAATGCCGATTTCACCCGGAACCCTTCCGATGTCCAAACACAGGCTTCCAATATATCAATCTTCATGTCTCGACCATTTCGAGACTCCTCGTCATGTCCGTGATCACATCCGGGACACTGAACAAACTTCGATACATCAAAATATATAAACTCATAATGAAACTGTCATCGTAACGTTAAGCGTGCGGACCCTACGGGTTCGAGAACAATGTAGACATGACCGAGACACGTCTACGGTCAATAACCAATAGCGGAACCTGAATGCTCATATTGGCTCCTACATATTCTACGAAGATCTTTATCGGTGAGACCGCATAACAATATACGTTGTTCCCTTTGTCATTGGTATGTTACATGCCCGAGATTCGATCGTCGGTATCTCAATACCTAGTTCAATCTCGTTATCGGCAAGTCTCTTTACTCATTCTGTAATACATCATCTCGCAACTAACTCATTAGTTGCAATGCTTGCAAGGCTTAAGTGATGTGCATTACCGAGAGGGCCCAGAGATACATCTTCGACAATCAGAGTGACAAATCCTAATCTCAAAATACGCCAACCCAACATGTACCTTTGGAGACACCTGTAGAGCACCTTTATAATCACCCAGTTACGTTGTGACGTTTGGTAGCACACAAAATGTTCCTCCGGCAAACGGGAGTGGCATAATCTCATAGTCATAGGAACATGTATAAGTCATGAAGAAAGCAATAGCAACATACTAAACGATCGGGTGCTAAGCTAATCGAATGGGTCATGTCAATCACATCATTCTCCTAATGATGTGATACCGTTAATCAAATGACAACACATGTCTATGGTTAGGAAACATAACCATCTTCGATTAATGAGCTAGTCAAGTAGAGGCATACTGGTGACGTTTAGTTTGTCTATGTATTCACACAAGTATTATGTTTCCAGTTAATACAATTCTAGCATGAATAATAAACATTTATCATGATATAAGGAAATAAATAATAACTTTATTATTGCCCCTAGGATATATTTCCTTCAGTATCCCACTTCCACTAGAGTCAATAATCTAGATTACATACTAATGATTCTAACACCCATGGAGCTTTGGTGCTGATCATGTTTTGCTCGTGGAAGAGGCTTAGTCAACGGGTCTGCTACATTCAGATCCGTATGTATCTTGCAAATCTCTATGTCTCCCACCTGGACTAGATCCCGGATGAAATTGAAGCGTCTCTTGTTGTGCTTGGTTCTCTTATGAAATCTGGATTCCTTTGCCAAGGCAATTGCACCAGTATTATCACAAAAGATTTTCATTGGACCCGATGCACTAGGTATGACACCTAGATCGGATATGAACTCCTTCATCCAGACTCCTTCGTTTGCTGCTTCTGAAGCATCTATGTACTCCGCTTCACATGTAGATACCGCCACAACACTTTGTTTAGAACTGCACCAACTGACAGCTCCACCGTTTAATGTAAACATGTATCCGGTTTGCGATTTAGAATCGTCTGGATTAGTGTCAAAGCTTGCATCAACGTAACCATTTACGATGAGCTCTTTGTCACCTCCATATACGAGAAACATATCCTTAGTCCTTTTCAGGTATTTCAGGATGTTCTTGACCGATGTCCAGTGATCCACTCCTGGATTACTTTGGCACCGACCTGCCAAACTTATTGCTAAGCATACGTCAGGTCTGGTACACAGCATTGCATACATGATAGAGCCTATGGCTGAAGCATAGGGAACATCTTTCATTTTCTCTCTATCTTCTACTGTGGTCGGGCATTGAGTCTGACTCAACTTCACACCTTGTAACACAGGCAGAATCCTTTCTTTGCTTGATCCATTTTGAACTTCTTCAAAATTTTGTCAAGGTATGTGCTTTGTGAAAGTCCAATTAAGCGTCTTGATCTATCTCTATAGATCTTAATGCCCAATATGTAAGCAGCTTCACCAAGGTCTTTCATTGAAAAACTCTTATTCAAGTATCCCTTTATGCTATCCAGAAATTCTATATCATTTCTGATTAGTAATATGTCATCCACATATAATATCAGAAATGCTACAGAGCTCCCACTCACTTTCTTGTAAATACAGGCTTCTCCAAAAGTCTGTACAAACCCAAATGCTTTGATCACACTATCAAAGCATTTATTCCAACTCCGAGAGGCTTGCACCAGTCCATAAATGGATCGCTTGAGCTTGCACACTTTGTTAGCTCCTTTTGGATCGACAAAACCTTCCGGCTGCATCATATACAACTCTTCTTCCAGAAATCCATTCAGGAATGCAGTTTTGACATCCATCTGCCAAATTTCATAATCATAAAATGCGGCAATTGCTGACATGATTCGGACAGACTTAAGCATCGCTATGGGTGAGAAGGTCTCATCGTAGTCAATCCCTTAAACTTGCCGAAAACCTTTTGCGGCAAGTCGAGCTTTGTAGATAGTAACATTACCATCAGCGTCAGTCTTCTTCTTGAAGATCCATTTATTCTCAATTGCTTCTAGAACAGGATTACCGTACCACTCTGGTGCGGATCTTACTCTGGTTGATCTACGAGGTTCAGTAGTAACTTGTTCTGAAGTTTCATGATCATTATCATTAGCTTCCTCACTAATTGGTGTAGGTGTTATAGAAACCGGTTTCTGTGATGTACTACTTTGCATTAAGGGAGCAGGTACAGTTACCTCATCAAGTTCTACTTTCCTCCCGCTCGCTTCTTTCGAGAGAAACTCCTTCTCTAGAAAGGATCCATTCTTATCAATGAATGTTTTGCCTTCAGATCTGTGATAGAAGGTGTATCCAACAGTTTCCTTTGGGTATCCTATGAAGACACATTTTTCCAATTTGGGTTCGAGCTTATCACGTTGAAGTTTTTTCACATAAGCATCGCAGCCCCAAACTTTTAGAAACGAAAACTTTGGTTTCTTGACAAACCACAGTTCATAAGGCGTCGTCTCAACGGATTTTGATGGTGCTCTATTTAACGTGAATGCGGCCGTCTCTAAAGCATAACCCCAAAATGATAGCGGTAAATCTGTAAGGGACATCATAGATCGCACCATATCAAGTAAAGTACGATTACGACGTTCGGACACACCATTACGCTGTGGTGTTCGGGATGGCGTGAGTTGCGAAACTATTCCGCATTGTTTCAAATGTAGACCAAACTCATAACTCAAATATTCTCCTCCACGATCAAATCGTAGAATCTTCATTTTCTTGTTACGATGATTTTCAACTTCACTCTGAAATTCTTTGAACTTTTCAAATGTTTTAGACTTATGTTTCATTAAGTAGATATACCCATATCTTCTTAAATCATCTGTGAAGGTGAGAAAATAACGATATCCGCCACGAGCCTCAACATTCATCGGACCACAAGGTTGTTCGAGAGTTGATCTACAAGAGACGTTATGGAAAGCTAAACAAGCAAACGATTCCTCTGCCAACAACAAAGTCATCGAGCAGGGCCTGGGTGCGGGCGAAGATGACATTGCGATTCTCGCCTGCCTGCTTCTTCTCGGTGACAGCCTTCTCCTTCTTCTCGAAGTCAAGAGCCGCAGGCTTCTTGAAGTAGGTTATTCTGGGTTGAGAATGCATGAAGAGAGGTTATGGAAAGCTAAAAAAGCAAAGGATTCCTCTAGACCGGTGCTAGTAGGCGCGTGTGGTCAAGGCCGAATTGGAGATAACATGCACACAGGGGCCGATGCCTCGTCCCCACGAGGCCACAACACCAAAGACACCAAAGATCATGTGTAGGAAAGTAGTAGCAGCAGCAGCTACTATCGGTATGTGCAAGTTCAGACTCCGGCTCGTCAGGCGGTAGGCGGAGAAAGATCTCGGTGAGGAGGTGCTCCACCAGATCTGTCGCCGGGGATCCGGTCGGCGCCGGCTGGACGTGCCTCCCAGGCAAACACCAGTTGAAATGGTTCATGATAACCTCATTGAATATCCTTGATGTATTTGTTTGATTTCCTTGTCGGTACCGCCGTCATCTTTGCTTCCAACACCTTGGTGGTGGTGGCTGGATGGTGGTCAGAGAAGGAGGAGGGGGAGGGCCAGATTGCAAACATAGAGAAAATGTGAAGGTTTTACATTTTTTGATTTTTTGTGAATTTATAGTGCCTCGTTGAGTCTTATGCAAAACCTCGGACTATACCCTAACGCTGGGTCTGCAAGCCTGCATAAATAAGTAGGGTTTTTTTTCGAGAGGCAGAGCGCCCCGCGGAATGTTCTCCCGGAGACCTCGATTTGGTTTCCACGGACGTAGCTCCGGTTGTGGGGAAAACTGTAGTCGGCGATGAGCTCGGCGACGAGGTCGGGGCGCGGTGCACCGGAGGAGGTGAGGTCGACGTGGATGAAGTCGAGCAGGCCAAGGGCGCTGAGGCCAGCGTCGTGGGCGGCGGACGGTGCCGCGGGCGGTTCAAGGAGGTGAAGGTTGGTGCGAACCCGTCAGAGCCGTGGCTATGACATGTGGCGTCTAGCCAACAACCACTTGAAATGGTACTTGACTTCTCCTAGTCAAAGACCACGTGAAATGGTGCTTGACCCCTCCCAGGGAAAAACCACTTGAAATGGTACTTGACTTCTCCTAGTCAAAGACCACGTGAAATGGTGCTTGACCCCTCCCAGGCAAAAACCACTTGAAATGGTGCTTGGCTTCTCCCAGTCAAAGACCACGTGAAATGGTACTTGATGCCTCCCAGGCAAACACCAGTTGAAAAGGTTCATGATAACCTCATTGAATATCTCTCCTTGGCAAACATGCGACTGGAGGAGATGGTGGTGCCGGTTGTCACCCGCGCCTCCCTCCCATGCTTCCACTACCAGCCAAGAGGTGGGAAACCACCATCATGGTGGTTTTCCACCTCCTTGATGGCCTCGTTCTCGTGGAGGCGGACGCAGCGGAGATGCCATCTCATGGAGTGCGTCGTCCACACACTGCCGCAGTCCAGCTCGGACAAGGAGGACGATGGCCACAGGCATGGCAGAAGGCACCCACGAGATTCCCGGAGGCCTAAGAGCCGCAGGAAGTGGGACTTGGTTGGTTTTTTTCTCTTTGATCTCTAATGGGTTTTTGTTAGCCCCATTCCTCTCCAATTCCTGCAATATTAGTGTTATCTCAATGAATAAATGGCATGTATGCCTCTTTCATGAGATGAACGGAAAGGATCAACGAAGGCAGGGAGGAAGATCCAAGTGGCTTGACTAATACAGAAAGCGGACGATGAGGATGATGGCTGCAGGCATGGCAGAAGGCACCCACGAGATTCCTGGTGGCCTAAGAGCCGCATGAAGTGGGACTTGGTCGCAGATGGATGGGGCGATGTTTCCTTCAAGAAAAGCTCACTAATTGCTCCGAGGTGGCGGGGCGTCTGGGACCAACAGGTAGACGACGATGATCTGATGTATTCTCTTTTCGAGAATCATCAGAGCATATCATTAGAAGGAAGAAAATAACCGTGTTGTTCTTTTGAGCTGATCACACACCAAGCTCCAATGGTAGAGAAAGGGGTCCTTCCTTCCTGCCTCCGTTGCTCCTCTCCGTCCATCTCGTGAAAGAGTCAACATCAGCCAGTACTATGTGATGCTCGGAGGAGAGAGCTCGTCCAGCAGTAAGCCGTTCGTTTGGACAAGGAGGTGACGATATTGTTCAGCGGTAAAGATGTTAATCAAACTACCTTGGAGCTCTAATGCGGCCAACTTGTTCGATGTAATGTCCGACAGGACTGGCGACGAGGGGAGCACGGAGATGGCCGTGGCCGTGGGCGAGGACCGCATCACCGTCCGGCCACGTCGATGCCCGGACCAAGTTCCGCGGTGTGTGCCAGCAATCCAGCGGCAGTTCGGGGCGAGGATCTCCAGGGCAGAAGTCGAGAACCAACTTCAGCCAGCCCGCGACTGACGATGGAGGCGTTGTCTCGGTTGCACCGTCCGCCCACGTCAATGCCCGGACCAAGTTTCGCGGCGTGTGCCAGCAATCTAGCGGCATGTTCGGGGCGAGGATCTCCAGGGCGGAAGCCAAGAATCAACTTCAGCCAGCCCGCGGCTGATGATGGCGGCGTCGTCTTGGTTGACACGCGGGAGAGATGGAGGTAGTGGTATCATCGGCCATACATAGCAAGTCCCTCATCCTGTTCGTCAACGCTGTAGCCCGAGTAGTCGATTCGTCTCACACTCTGTGCAGCAAGCAACATCTTGAATAGGCGAGTAGAAACCGCCGCTTCCCCTCTCTCTTCTGCACATACGAGCCTCTCTGCATCCCCTCCCTCCCTCCTCGTTGTCACACCTGCCGCTGTCGGCCACCTCGGCTCAGCGGTGACGAACAGGACGAGAGGAGAGCACGCCCTACCACCGTCTCCCTTTGGGTCCTCCGCCTCACGTGAGCTAAGGACCTAAACCCTAAACCCTAATGGGCAGCCCTGACCCAACCTACCCGGCGCAAATGTGTGCTCCGCCGGTCCCGCCACTCCCGGCCACGGTGGGCTGGGAAGCTATAGTACCCTGAAGGCGGAGGGGGCAAACCGTGTGAACTGCATCCGGTAGGCGCGGGTGACAACGGGCACCACCGTCTCCTCCACTGGCATGTTCAACGAGGAGGAGGAGCGCGATGACATACCATGCCGCTAGATCCTACCTCTCCACTGCCCTGCCGCCCTCCTCCAAATCGGATGAATTGGTCACTTTTCCGTCGCCTCATTCAAGCCCTCTGTCACCGCGTCTGCCTGATTCAAGGCCATCCACCACCGCTCGATTCAAGCCCATCTGGCATCGCAAAGATCGAAAGATGTACGAGAAACTAGAAACGTCGACGCTCGGAACAAGTTCCGCGGCGTGTGCCAGCAATCTAGCGATAAGTTTGGGGCGAGGATATCTAGGGCGAAAGCCAAGAACCAACTTCTGCTAGCCCGCGGCTGACGATGGCAGCGTCGTCTCGGTCGCACCGTCCGGTCACGTCGACGCCCGGACCAGGTTCCGCGGTATGTGCCAGTAATCTAGCGGCACATTCGGGCCGAGGATCTCAAGGGCGGAAGCCGAGAACCAAGTTCAGCCAGCCCGCGGCTGACGATGGCGGCGTCGTCTCGGTCGCACCATCCGGCCACGTCGAAGCCCGGACCAAGTTCCGCGGCGTGTGCCTGCAATCTAGCGACAAGTTAGGGGCGAGGATCTCCAGGGCGGAAGCCGAGAGGTGCCTCGGCACCTTCGACACCGTGGAGGAAGTTGCCAATTGTCAGGAGGAGGTTGACGGGGTGTGCCAAAAATACGGCGTCCCCCATGGGCAGTACACCGCATGCCCCGCCGGCGACCTGCGCACGAGCTCGGCCCCACTGCGGGGCGCGCCCTGTACGTGCAGGCATGGTGCATCATGGCGGGCTTCCTCGCCCTCTGCCACTCCGACGGCGTGCCGCCGTCCCTGGCGGTGTTGGCGGTGGCTTGCCTCGGGAGGACGACAACAGCCGCGTCGTCTTCAATGTTAGAGGTGTCGTCGCGGTTGTCCGGGTCGTCAGTGGAAGACGAGGTGGAAGACGGCAGAAAATATTTTAAAGGTCTCATGAAATATTGAAATATTTTCTGCTACCCATGAAATACTGAAATATTTCTAATGTCCAATGAAATATGGAAATATTTTTGTGGTCTCACGAAATACTGAAATAATTTTATGGTCTAATGAAATACTGAAATATTTTTATGATCTCACGACGACCAACGATGTGATGCTAATGACACAGGAGACAACGAACGGGCCGGGCCGCGGCACTAGCACCCAAGCCCACAATGTCTTCTACCTCCTCCTCCCCCCCTCCTCAAACAAAAGAACCCCTTGGCGTGTGCCTGCAATCTAGTGGCAAGTTCGGGGCGAGGATCTCCAGGGCGGAAGCCGAGAGGTGGCTCGGCACCTTCGACACCGTGGAGGAGGATGCCAATTGTCACGAGGAGGTCGACGGGGTGTGCCAAAAATACGGCGTCCCCCATGGGCAGTACACCGCATGCCCCACCAGCGACCTGCGCACGAGCTCGCCCCCACCGCGGGGTGCGGTCCGCCTGTACGTGCACGCGTGGCGCATCAGGCAGGCTTCCTCGCCCTCTGCCACTCCGACGGTGAGCCGTCGTCCCAGGCAGTGTTGGCGGCGGCTTGCCTCGGGAGGACGACGGCAGATGTGTCGTCTTCGATGTTAGAGGTGTCGTCGCGGTAGTCCGGGTCATCAGTGGAAGACGAGGTGGAAGACGGCAAAAAATATTTTTATGGTCTCATGCAATACTGAAATTTTTTCTGCTACCAACGAAATACTGAAATATTTTTAATGTCTGATGAAATACTGAAATATTTTTGTTGTCTCATGAAATACTGTAATAATTTTATGATCTAATGAAATACTGAAATATTTTTATGATCTCACGACAACCAACGATGTGATGCCAAGGAAACGGGAGACAAAGAACGGGGCGGGCCGCGGCACTAGCACCCAAGCCCACAATGTCTTCTACCTCCTCCTCCTCTCCCTCCTCAAACAGAAGAACCCCTCTTCCTGAGGTAGAAAAAAAGCCGAAACACGACGACTAATACTGAACTAGTGAAGTAATGCTATGATATCATGTTGAAATCCGGGATATATGACCTCGTCATATCTGCGCTCTGCGTACTTCACTAGTTCTAATATCAAGCCAACATGATATCGGATTTTCATATTTGCACTATGCGTACTTCACTAGTTCTAATATTTGATACACATAATCATCTGTACCATGGGGGATGTTGAAGCATATGTTGGCGACGGAGACATCATAGGGCGGCGGCAACCGAAGGCGGGAGCTCCTGCTGGGCAAGGGAGAGGCCGAGCCAGTTGTTCATAGCGGCCATGGTGGACAATGATTATCTAGCTTTCTTTTTTCTCTCTTTTTTTGCAGGCAATTCAGGGAGCTTTTATTCATATGAGAGCATTCCTAGGACAGTCAGCCATAAGGCTGGTCACAAGAAAGCTAGGAGTTACATCCATCAAACAATCGGTCACATTCAGAGTGCAAGCATGCTTAGCACAGAGATGCGCCGGTAAATTTGCTGATCTATTAATATGCTGAATATCAAAGGAAATGAAGTGATTACTAAGCTCTCCTATTTCTAGCAGAATCGGAGCCACAATTGAACGAGAAATGTGGCGAGTGTTCCAGAGTGTCACTAACTTCGCGCAGTCAACTTCCATTATCACATGCGAGAGTCCTCGAAGAGTGGCGAATAAAACTCCATCTCGCAAAGATAAAGCTTCCATAATCAGGGGGTCTGAAATCCGCAAAGAATAAAAATCACCGTGTCTGGGACCTTGGTCAACTAGAGTGGCAACAAGTTAAAGCGCGACAAGATGATGTCATCCAAAAAGCATCACATTGAAGAACTTCAGAAAGCATATTAGCATGGTGCTAATGTTCAGCATCAACTCTTGGAATCAAAAGAGCATTGTAACCAGCTTCAGTCCAAACATGACCACTTGCTAAAAGAACGTGATACTGCACTCAAAGAGGTTGAAACATTACGTTGGAGAACAATTATGGCGATGCCCTGCCAGTTTTCGCCATCTGAATTATATCATTCCCCAATTCAGTGTTTTCCTTTTTGCCGGCATTCCAGTCTGTTGACTTTCTGCACGAGGAAAAACTAGACCCAATTGTTCATGGAGATCTTAAGCCCACCAACATTCTCCTTGATGCTAACTTAGTCAGCAAACTTAGTGGCTTCGGTATCTCTCATCTATTAAATGAACCTAAGAACATGACGGCTTTCGGGTCGAGTGAGAGCTTGCCACCGTACATGTCCATGATGAGCTGCATCATGATGTCACACTTTTATCTCCCAGCTACTGCCAACATCTTGCTGCCACCTTGCACCTCTAGCTTTCAGGTTGAGCGAGTGCTTGCCACAGTACATGCCCATGATGAGCTGCATCATGATGTCGCGCTTGATGCAGAAGAAGTCATCGTATAAATGTGTAGCTAGAGCTAGGTGAGATCATTGCAGAGATATGTTCTCTGATCTTTCTGCACGAGAACAAACCAGACCCAATTGTTCATGGAGATCTTAAGCCCACCGACATTCTCCTTGATGCTAACTTAGTCAGCAAACTTAGTGGCTTCGGTATCTCTCATCTTGTAAACGAACCTAAACAATACATCATCGATGACCTGCTAGCCCCTTAGACACCGGGAGCTCATCCCCAACCTTAGTATCTGTTCTGCCATTCAGGAAGAAAATTTCGGCGGTTCACTCAAGATCAGAGAATGTGGGTTTGTCTCTATGTACCGATGTGACCTCCAGAATACAAAAGTTGAGATTAGGAACACGACGGCTTTCGGGTTGACGTCGAGGAGGCCCCCGACTATCGCCGTGTCTAGGACTTTGGTCAACAAGAGTGGCAACAAGTTAAAGCGCGACAAGATGAGGTCATTGATGGGCTTCAGAAAGCCAATGAGCATGTCTAGCAGCAGCTGTCCGAATTTAAAAGGCATCATATTGAGGAACTTCAGAAAGTCAATGAGCATAGTAAGAATGTTGAGCATCAGCTCTCGAAATCCAAAAAGCAATACACACTGGTGTGATAAACTTCCTATGTCATCAACAAATAGGCCTATTATAATTCACCCAAAAACCAGTAATGGAGACCCAAACTTTAGGAGCCACCAGTGGCGAAGCTAGGAGGTCAAGTTATTGGGTTCAGATCCATCTTTTGGTGTAGTATTTCACTAAATTATCACTCACAATTGCTAAATTGATGAAGGATTCGTTGATTCCATTGGGTTCAGCTGAACCCAAAAGTTGTACACCAGCTCATTGCAAGATCTGAGGGGATCAGGGGAATAAGAGGTAACCTGGCGATTGGCGTCCTAGGTCCTGGTGTTTGCTTGGGAGGGGTCAAGCACCATTTCAAGTGGTTTTTGCCTGGCAGCAGCCAAGCACCATTTCACGTGGTTTTTGACTGAGAGGGACCAAGCACCATTTCACGTGGTTTTTGACTGGGAGGGGTCAAGCACCATTTCAACAGGTGTTTGCCTGGGAGGCATCAAGTACCAATTCATGTGGTCTTTGACTGGGAGAAGCCAAGCACCATTTCAAGTGGTTTTTGCCTGGGAGGGGTCAAGTACCATTTCACGTGGTCTTTGACTAGGAGAAGTCAAGTAACATTTCAAGTGGTTTTTGCCTGCGTAGCATGTTAAAATTTCGGCGGTTCACTCAAGATTAGAGAATGTGGGTGTGTCTCTGTCTACCAATGTGACCTCCAGAATACAAAAGTTGAGATTAGGAACACGACGGCTTTCGGGTCGACGCCGAGGAGGCCGCCGACTATCGCCGTGTCTGGGACCTTGGTCAACAAGAGTGGCAACAAGTTAAAGCGCGACAAGATGAGGTCATTGATGGGCTTCAGAAAGCCAATGAGCATGTCTAGCAGCAGCTGTCCGAATCCAAAAGGCATCATATTGAGGAACTTCACAAAGCCAATGAGCATAGTAAGAATGTTGAGCATCAGCTCTCGGAATCCAAAAAGCATCACATTGAAGAACTTCAGAAAGCATATTAGCATGGTGCTAATGTTCAACATCAACTCTTGGAATCAAAAGAGCGTTGTAACCAGCTTAAGTCCAAACATGACCACTTGCTAAAAGAATGTGATACTGCACTCAAAGAGGTTGAAAATTTACGCCAGAGAACAAGTACGGCGATGCCCTGCCAGTTTTCGCCATCTGAACTATAGAATTCCCTAATTCAGTGTTTCCCTTTTTGCCGGCATTCCAGTCTGTTGACTTCCTGCACGAGAACAAACTAGACCCAATTGTTCATGGAGATCTTAAGCCCACCAACATTCTCCTTGATGCTAACTTAGTCAGAAACTTAGTGGCTTCGGTATCTCTCATCTATTAAACGAACCTAAGAACACAACGACTTTCGGGTCGAGCGAGTGCTTGCCACCGTACATGTCCATGATGAGCATTCATCTCCCAGCTACTTCCAACATCCTGCTGCCACCTGCACCTCTAGTTTTCGGGTTGAGCGAGTGCTTGCCATAGTACATGCCCATGATGATCTACATCATGATGTCGCGCTTGATGCAGAATAAGTCATCGTATAAATGGCAGCTAGAGCTAGGTGAGATCATTGCTGAGATATGTTCTCTGATTTTCTACACGAGAACAAACCAGACACAATTGTTCATGGAGATCTTAAGCCCATCAACATTCTCCTTGATGCTAACTTAGTCAGCAAACTTAGTGGCTTTGGGGGGGTAGCACAAGAATGCTCGTGAGTCAAAAGAGCATACTTCGTCAACATGGAAAGGCATTTCGAGCTGTCAGGTGCTAGAGGTGTTGGAGTTAAATAATTGTCTGATCGTCATGAATATCTTGTCAAAGTCATTACAGCATACCCACTGAGGGAGTCCCGGACTAGGGGGTGTCCGGATAGCCGAACTATCATCATCGGCCGGACTCCAAGACTATGAAGATACAAGATTGAAGACTTCGTCCCGTGTCCGGATGGGACTTTCCTTGGCATGGAAGGCAAGCTTGGCGATATGGATATGTAGATCTCCTACCATTGTAACCGACTCTGTGTAATCCTAGGCCTCTCCGGTGTCTATATAAACCGGATGGCTTTAGTCCATAGGACGAACAACAATCATACCATAGGCTAGCTTCTAGGGTTTAGCCTCCTTGATCTCGTGGTAGATCTACTCTTGTAACCCACATCATCAATATTAATCAAGCAGGACGTAGGGTTTTACCTCCATCAAGAGGGCCCGAACCTGGGTAAAAACGTCGTGTCCCTCGTCTCCTGTTACCAACCGCCTAGACGCACAGTTCGGGACCCCCTACCCGAGATCCGCCGGTTTTGACACCGACATTGGTGCTTTCATTGAGAGTTCCTCTGTGCCGTCGCGATCAGGAAGGATGCCTTCTCCCGTCTTTAAAGATGGCACCGTCATCAAGAGAGCTTTCGCCGCCGGCCAAACTGTCCGGTTAGGTTGTTTTCTTATGACCGCCTGTTCGGCCACCGCTCCGATGATGACCTCTCAGGTCATCAAAAGCGATCTTCACGTCAGCCCGGAATTCGCCGAGCAGTTAGATCCGATTGAGCTCTCCTCTGTAAACGAGCTCTTGGATCGCATTGCCGCCCTGGGAGTCGCCACAGACTACGATCAGATTGGGCTTAAACCCGATCTGAGAGAGATTAACTCTCCTCAGGCCACCCACCACGTTGTCGTGGTAGAGGAACAATGCGGCAACCCTTCTTCTACGTTGAAAGCCAACTACGTCCGGATTCCCGATCCCACCAAGCCGGATTCCCGCGAAGGGACGGACGCTAATCAAATACTGAACTTAGAGTCAGGCATCGGACTAGATTCGTTGGAAAGCATCCAGCAAGTCAAGCTTCCAAATCCGGAAACTTCTTGGCCTTTGAGCCTCAGATTGGGCGGGGTTCCGAACTTGATTCCACCCGCCCACCTAAACATAAGCGATCTATCTCGAATACGGCAAGATCCCGATGAAACAGTACATCATTACTGGGCCAGATTCCTCCTGGTTATGAACAGGATAAAGGACTGCTGCGAAGAAAGCGCGATTTCAATTTTCTGCAACAATTGCACGGACAAGGGAATCATGAACGCCACAAGTCATCGCGAAGTTACACGCTTCATCGACCTAGCGACTATCGTACAAAAATACTGTGCGGTAGAGAGTGCCAGGAACACCGAAACTAGGTTTTGGGATAGTCTGGCCTTGACCACAACCCTAGTCCGAAGTAAAAGGGTGCGCCGTACTCAAGCACCTGGGTTAAAAATCAAAAAGCAAAGACTCCCTAAAGGGCATGGAACCGTACTGGAGGGCTGGCTCAACGGACCCTGCAAAATCCACAGTACGGAGGGCGCCACTCCAACACACAGCCTTCGAGCATGTTGGATACTACGGCAGGTGGCCAAAAGTGGCGAAGGCTTTTTAGCCCCGGGCAAACAGCCTAGCAGTACCGGTACGGTATAACAGTCTTCGAGACTTCCGCATCAAATAACATGCGAAAACGAACAATCCGCGGCCTCACCGAAGTCTACCAAGTAGCAACAGCAAATCCATGGAGTGACACGGCTATCACCTTCAACGCCAGCGACGAACCTAAATTCCCGAACAGCTAGAGCACCAGCCGCATTGGTCCTCAGTCCGATAGTGGATGGCTTTCGCCTTACCAAGGTACTCATGGATGGCGGCAGCGGATTAAACCTCATATACGAGGAAACCCTTCAAAAAATGGATATTGACTGGAGCCGCATCGAGCGAAGCAGCACAACCTTCAGAGGGATAATCCCTAGTCGAGAAGTACGCTGCACAGGAAAAATCACACTAGATGTAGTGTTCGGCTCACCGGACAATTACAGGTCCGAGGAGGTCATGTTCCAAGTGGCCCCATTCGGCAGCGGATATCACGCTTTGTTAGGGCGAGAGGCATTCACAATCTTCCAAGCTATACCCCACTACGGGTACATGAAGCTCAAAATGCCCGGACCCAATGGGATAATAACTCTTGCCAGTGATCCAGATACAACACTCCGCGCTGAAAATAAGACAGCCGCACTGGCCCTAGAGGCATTGTCCGAAGCCCTAGCGGTAGAGAAACTAACTACGCTGCGCTCCATGGCGGATAGGGACAATGTGATACTCGATTAGACGTCCAAGTCCACCTCTTTTAAACCAGCAGACGAAATAGTCAAATTTCAGGTCCATCCAACAGACCCCACAAAGATGGCCTCCATTGGGGCACAATTAAGTCCTGATGTCGAAGCCGCACTACGAGAATTCCTTCGAGAAAATTGGGACATTTTTGTCTGGCACCCTTCAGACATGCCAGGAATCCCACGCAGGCTGGTAGAGCACAGCCTAAAGATCCTAAAAGGATTCAAGCCGGTCAAACAAGCTCCTCGACGATTTTCCGAACCCAAAAGACAGGCAATGGGAGAAGAGCTAGCCAAACTCTTAGAAGCTAGATTCATCAGAGATATAAAACATCCGACTGGCTAGCCAATCTAGTAATGGTACCAAAAAAGGACAAATCCTAGCGCCTCTGCGTCGATTTTAAAGACCTTAACAAGGCATGTCCAAAGGACCCTTTCCCCCTCCCTCGCATCAACCAAATCATCGATGCTACCGCAGGGCATGATTCATTATGCTTCCTCGACGCATACTCCGGATACCATCAAATCAAGATGGCAGAGAAAGACCAGGGCGCAACGGCATTCATTACTCCACATGGGCCATTCTGCTTCAACACAATGCCCTTCGGACTCAAAAACGCCGGCGCAACATATCAGCGCATGATCCAAACATGTCTGGCTACCCAGATAGGCAAAACAGTAGAGGCATACGTAGACGATGTGGTTGTCAAGACCAAACACGTCGAAACTCTAGTAGAAGACTTGAGGGTGACATTCGACAACCTCCGAGCATATGACATTAAGCTCAATCCGGAAAAATGTGTCTTCGGCGTATCAGCCGGAAAGCTCTTGGGCTTCATCGTATCCGGTAGAGGAATTGAAGCAAACCCGGCCAAAATCCGAGCTCTATCACAATTGGATATTCCAAAAGACCTCAAGCAAATACAAAAACTAACCGGATGCGTAGCGGCCTTAAGTCGCTTCATCTCCCCTTTGGGAGAAAAAGCTCTGCCCCTCTACCGCCTCCTCTGGCGCACCGAACATTTCGAATGGACGGATGCTGCCACAGCCGGACTCGAAGAAATAAAGGCCATACTGGCAAAAAATCCGGTCCTGGCCGCGCCCAACCTGGGCGAACCTATGTTATTATATATCGCAGCAACACATCAAGTTGTCAGCGTGGTACTCGTCGTCGAGCGAGAGACAGAAGGGCACAGATTCCCTCTTCAAAAACCAGTGTACTACGTATCCACTGTTCTAACTCCATACAAGTCCCGGTACCCACATTATCAAAAGATAGCATATGCGGTGTTCATGGCATCCCGGAAGCTGCGACACTACTTTCAACAGTGTTCCATAACGGTGGCCTCTGAAGTACCTCTCAACGATATTATAAACAATCGCGACGCAACGGGCAGGATTGCAAAATGGGCTATTGAGCTCTTACCATTTGACATAACCTATAAACCACGGCGAGCTATAAAATCGCAGGTTCTGGCCGACGTCGTCGCCGAATGGACCGAAGCCGAACTCCCTAAAGAGTACGGCGCATACTCCAATTTGATCATGCATTTCGACGGATCCAAAATGTTGGCTGGCTTGGGGGCTGGCGTCGTCCTGACGTCCCCAACAGGAGACACAATCCAATACGTACTTCAAATAATGTACATGGACTCCAATAACGCAGCCGAATATGAGGCCCTTCTACATGGCCTCCGGATGGCAATCTCCATGGGCATTCAACGCCTAGAGGTGCGCGGGGATTCAAACCTTGCAATATCCCAAGTAAATGGAGACTTTGATGCCAAAGATTCAAAAATGGCAGCTTACCGCAACGCCGTCCTAAAAATGTTAGCTCGGTTCGAAGGACTCGAATTCCACCATGTAGCCCGGGATAATAACCAGGCAGCAAACGTGCTAGCACGCATCGGCGCGAAAAGAGACGTCGTCCCTCCAAACATCTTCCTGGAACGGCTCTTCAAGCCATCCGTGTTATGGGAAGAGGAGTCCGGAAATAACAATCCGGAGCCAGCTGCATCACCTAACTCAGACCATTCTGACACAATCGGCGGCTCAGCCAACGAAATAACATCTTCAGCTCACGAAATAATGGCAGTAATTGCCCCGTGGACAGAACCATTCCTAGCCTACTTAATTCGGCAGGAACTTCCCGAAGACCAAAATGAGGCCCACTGCATAGTTCGGCGATCTAAAGCCTATAAGGTCCATGAGGGAGAACTTTATAAGAAAAGCACAACCGGAGTCCTTCAAAGGTGTATCTCCGAAGAGGAGGGGAGGAATCTCCTGGCTGAAATTCACGGCGGACTCGGCGGGCACCACGCTGCAGCCCGGACACTCGTAGGCAAGGCCTTCCGTACATGATTTTATTGGCCGACAGCCCGGGCAGATGCTCAGGACTTTGCTAATCAGAGCCACATGCCACCCACCGCCCTCAAAACTATACCCATTACCTGGCCGTTCGCGGTCTGGGGGCTTGACATGGTTGGACCCCTTAAAGGGGGAACCCACAAGCACAAATACTTATTGGTCATGGTGGACAAATTCACCAAATGGATTGAGGCCAAGCCGGTTAAAACGGCAGAATCCGGACCGGTGATAGACTTCCTATCCGGGGTAGTACACCGTTTTGGCGTCCCCCACAGCATCATCACTGATAACGGCACGAACTTCACTGCCGACGAGGTTAAACTCTGCTGCAAAAACATGGGCATCAAGTTCGATTACGCTTCAGTCTATCACCCCCAAACTAACGGTCAAGTCGAGCGAGCAAATGGTCTAATCATGAGAGGCATCAAACCCAGACTAGTGCGGTCCCTCAAGGAATCTAACACGCACTGGGTAGAGGAGCTCGACTCCGTACTCTGGGGGCTGCGGACCACGCCAAACCAAACTACTGGATTCACACCATTTTTCATTGTGTATGGCGCAGAGGCAGTTCTGCCTTGCGATATAATTCATGACTCACCTCGTGTGCGCATGTACGAAGAAAGAGAAGCCGAGTTGGATCGGCAGGACAGTTTGGACGCCTTAGAGGAGGACCGGGACGTGGCAAAGGCTCGTTCCGCATTCTATCAGTAGCAGGCTCGAAGATATCAAAGCAGAGAAGTACGGGCCAAAACTTACAATGTCGGCGAACTCGTTCTACGCCTGCCGGACAAGAAAAAGGACGAACTTAAGCCCAAGTGGGAAGGTCTCTTCATCATCGACCAAGTCCTGACCGGCGGAGGATACCGTCTACGTAAAGCATCTGACAACCAATTCGAGCCGAACCCATGGAACGCAGCCCGTCTCCAAAGATTATACGCCTAAACACCGGACTCAGAGTTCGTCTCACTCCCCCGTCCACCTTTTTATATTTTTTACTGTCTCTTGTCCCCCTCCTTCTTCCCACTTTTTTTCAATACCTTTTATAGGCTGATTTGCGCTTTGTTCGCACACACTTGATGTGCCCCTAGCACTCATTATACCTGGGGGCTTCTTTACCAGAAGCTTATTAATATGGGCTTCACGCCCAATACATGTGTCATACTTCCGCATGTACCTTTTATTCACCATTATATGCATCGATATGACTTAAGTTTTGGCCAAGTTGGGTTGCCTGGATCCTGTGCTTACCCCCTACGTTCCCGATTGTTCACCTAGGAGGTAAAGGGAGCACCTCTGCGATTGTTACTGCCGGGTCAGCCCGATGTGCACCTCAGACTGGGTGAAGCCGAAAGCTAGCGTTCTTAAGAGAATAATCGGTCGGTGAATTGAAAGATGATTTATTACTTACTTATTTATAAGCCCCCAGATGCTTTTTCTGCTATTTTTGCAGTCCAGCATTGCACCTTAGGGCATGCCTCCCAGGGAAAGGAACCCTTAACGGAACTATTCTCCCTGGAAGATGTTTCTTACTAACCATGTAATATAACATAAATAGTTGGGCACTTGTCTGATAAAGCGATTATGACCCCGACGCCTTATCTCCATGCATGCACCGGTTCTTTTATAACCGTAGGCGTATTCGGACACACTCCGGACTGTTGGGTCCTGAGGTTGAAGCGAAACGGTCCGCAAAGACAAACGATCTACAATCCGGCTAGAAGGCATCTTACATGTCATTTCAAATTACATCGTCAAACCGACTGATTGTACTCCTCCTCAATCCCATCTAACAGGCTGTCTAATTTACAGTCCTGTTGGGAATATTTCGCGGCCAGTTCTACTTGGCCATACATCAAGCTCATAGGGATCTCCTTCTCATCAGGCCCCGCAGGTCCGACCTCGGCCATGTGGTTTGGGTCAGCCTTCGGGTAGCGCGTTTTCACCATGGCCCAGGCCTCCCTGGCGCCCTGACGGCAGGCCGATATCTTCCACAAACGGAGGCGTCGCCGTGCTCCCTGGAGCTTCTCAGCAAGCTCACCAAGGCCCTCGGGTAGGGCGACGGATGACCATAAAGCCTAAACGACGCCACTCATCGCCTGCCGAACACGTTCGAACTATTGTGCCAGCTCGGGAAGTTGGTCACCTGTTGACCAAGGCATTTCCTTCGCAGGGCGACCTATGAGCACACTTAAAGACATATTTCTGTCAAACGACTTCCTCGACGAATTCTTCTTTTCAAAGGAATTTGCTCAAGCACTTACTATAAATGCCGCGACGAAGTCGCTGATTCTCCTTCAAGGAGCCAGACAGCTGGGCCCGAACACCTTTCAGCTCTTCTCCTAGCTGGGTGTCGGCATCTTGGAGCTTGTTTCTCTCCTGCTGCACCTTCATAAGCACCCCTCTCGCCAGCCTTTAGCTGCCGTAGTAGCTGTTGCTTGTCCGGATCTAGTCTGGCGCCCTCTGCAATATTATTGTCAGATTCACGCCGCACTTTGTTAATTAATTACCTTTCAAAGTACGTCTTACCAGCGGGGGTCTCTGTGGCTCCCCCTGTGGTGGCTAATGCGGCCTCAAGTTGGGCCTTGCACTCTTGGAGCTCCTGGGACAGATGGGTATTCTTCTCCGTAAGATCCTGCATAACAATTGATCCTTAAATCAGTTATTTTAACCATTTTAAGTCTCGGGGGCTACTGGCATATATAACTATTAAAATTACTTACACGTATGTCTTTCACATACTGCTTCGTGGCTCTGGTTAACCCATCTTGAGCGGCATGGAGGTGCGCGTTTCCCGCATCAAAGGCATTTAACGCCTTCGGGGAGAAACACGCGTCACGAAGAACTATCCGGCGACGCCTATGATTCATGGCGCTCTCCACCTCAGACCGGGTGGCGGACAGCCTGTCGGCATCCTCCATCGGAGGAGCGTTGGAGCATGACTGGCGGAGGCTTGATTGGCAACCTCTCCGGACACTGTCCGACGAGCGCTCTTTCTGGAAAAGTTATGAGCATTAATATACCTTCTGGGAATCCTTCCCTTAAAAAATAGCGGTGCTCCGTACCGTTGCGGCGACGTTTCAGTTCGCGTCGCACTCCTCTTCCGCCTGCTGGGCCGGACTGACCCTTGTTGGCCGGTCGCCGCGGGCTCGACTTCCTGCCGTAAAGGCGCTTCCTGTCGAACACCATTGGTGCACGGTGGTCAGAACTAAGCATTAAAGAAGTAACGGCGCCAGGACTTTGGTCGTACTCACCGGGGAAGCCGGACACAAACCGGGGTAGTCAGCCATAATGGCGACTAAAGCATTATCTATGCTGAGCAGGTGGTACACCCCATCGATCAGTTCCACTGCTAAGTCCGGATCAAGGGACCTTTCTGGGTCTTCGGGTTGTGGGGCTGGGCTTTTTATGCCCTCCACATCCCGACGCAGTTCCTGTGTCAAAATCATACAATAAGACAATTGCCTTTAAAGGCACAGATATGCATGCGACCGCTTACCCAGCTCCGAGGGTTGTTCATGGAAAATCCGTTCAGAGGATTCATGCGGAGGAAGTCCTCCTTCTCCCCCTTGTACAAGCCGGACAGGATCTTCACCAGATCGTCGGACGAGCCAGGTCCTTTGCGGCCGTGACGGGTGGCGTCGTCGTCTCCGTTGAAGTCCCACATGGGGTGACCCTTTTATTGGAGAGGCTGCACCCCACGCATAATGCATGTGGCCATGACTCCGATCATGGTTAATCCCGAATGGGCTAGCAGCCGTATCCGGCCCATCAAGTAATGGACGCTACTATCATCTTCTCGCCGAGGGCTCCGTGGGCGCCAACTTAGGCATTTCTTCAGGGGAGCGTTGCTAAACTCCGGAAGGCCGATCCGGACTGGATCCGGCAGCGGAGCGTCCACCATATAAAACCACTCCGAAGGCCAATCTTCGGACGTCTTCTTCGGGGTCCCGGACAGGTATCCGGTCCCGGTGAGGCGCCATATTTCGGCTCCGCCCACTTGATATATCGACCCCTCGTGAGAGCGGGGTACGAGGCAAAACAGTCTCTTCCACAGCGCAAAATGGGGCTCAATGCCCAAGAACAGCTCACACAGAGCTACGAAGCCCGCGATGTGCAAAATGGAGGCAGGTGTAAGGTGGAGAAGCTGGAGTCCGTAGAACTCCAGGAGCCCCCGGAGAAACGGATGTATAGGAAATCCAAGTCCCCTTATTAAGTAGGGGACGAAGCACACCCGCTCTCCTTTGGAGGGATTGGGGGCGCTCTCCGCCTACTTCCCACCTTTGTAGGTGGCCAGTCCGGCTCGAACCGGAACCATGAAGGCCGGGGGTCGATATCCCTCTGCTTGGAGCGTCACTAACTCGTTGTGCGGGACTGAGCATCTCCTCCAATCTCCTGGCTTAGGGCTGGGAGCGCGAGAAGAGGAGCCGCGTCGACTGTCCATGTTGGAATGGGTTTGGTGTCAGATCCGCCTCGATGAGTGCTTGCGGAAGGAGGATGATGTGATTTGGATCTGGATCCTCGCCTCTCTTATAGGCAGCTTATTTGCGCAGCTAGGGGGTAAAACATAAAAATACCCTGGCTTTTCCCATTCGTGCGACGCGTGGAAGAAGACCATTATTGGACGCAGAAGCCAAGGAGCGCAGCATTTATGAAGCAACCGGACACTATCCGGCAAACACATGGAGCATGGAGAAGAACCCGCCTTGCAAACGCCGAAGACAACATACGCGCCGGATTCGTCGTTATTGAAGCCTGGTTCGGGGGCTACTGAGGGAGTCCCGGACTAGGGGGTGTCCAGATAGCCGAACTATCATCATCGGCCGGACTCCAAGACTATGAAGATACAAGATTGAAGACTTCGTCCCGTGTCCGGATGGGACTTTCCTTGGCGTGGAAGGCAAGCTTGGCGATACGGATATGTAGATCTCCTACCATTGTAACCGACTCTGTGTAACCCTAGCCCTCTCCAGTGTCTATATAAACCGGATGGCTTTAGTCCATAGGACGAACAACAATCATACCATAGGCTAGCTTCTAGGGTTTAGCCTCCTTGATCTCGTGGTAGATCTACTCTTGTAACCCACATCATCAATATTAATCAAGCAGGACGTAGGGTTTTACCTCCATCAAGAGGGCCCGAACTTTGGTAAAAACATTGTGTCCCTCGTCTCCTGTTACCATCCACCTAGACGCACAGTTCGGGACCCCCTACCCGAGATCCGCCGGTTTTGACACCGACACCCACCTTCAAGAATTTCATACCCACCTCAAGGAATTTCGATGTCATCTCGAGGATTTTTGTCCCCACCGCGATGAATTTCGTCCCCACACCCAGGAATTTTGTCCCCACCAGTTGGGGGTAGCACGACCAATGAGACACCATCTCCTCGATATTGTACCACGGCACGAGAGCTCCCCGAATCCCTTTGATCACTCGCCTCCTCCCGCATGGCTCCACATGGCATTGACTCGTTCTGCTTCCTCCTCTTGCTGCCTTGCTGCTACCGCTCTATCAAGAGGATGTGATAGAGCGGTAGCAGCAAGGCAGCAAGAGGAGGAAGCGGAACGAGTCAATGCCATCTGGAGCCATGCGAGAGGAGGCGAATGATCAAAGGGATTCGGGGAGCTCTGGTGCCATGGTACAAGATCGAGGAGATGGTGTCTCATTGGTCGTGCTAACCCCAACTTGTGGGGACAAAATTCCTGGGGGTGGGGACGAAATTCATCGCGGTGGGGACAAAAATCCTCGAGATGACAACGAAATTCCTCGAGGTGGGTACGAAATTCTTGAAGGTGGGTATGTTGTAATGACTTCGACAAGATATTCGTGATGATCAGACAATTATTTAACTCCAACACCTCTAGCACCTGACAGCTCGAAATGCCTTTCCATGTTGACGAAGTATGCTTGTTTTTACTCGCGAGCATTCTCGTGCTACCCCCCAAAAGCCACTAAGTTTGCTAACTAAGTTAGCATCAAGGAGAATGTTGATGCACTTAAAATCTCCAAGAACAATTGGGTCTCGTTTGTTCTCGTGTAGTAAGATCAGAGAACATATCTCAGCAATGATCTCACCTAGCTCTAGCTGCCATTTATACGATGACTTATTCTGCATCAAGCGCGACATCATGATATAGCTCATCATGGGCATGTACTGTGGCAAGCACTCGCTCAACCCGAAAACTAGAGGTGCAGGTGGCAGCAGGATGTTGGAAGTAGCTGGGAGATGAAAGCTCATCATGGACATGTACGGTGGCAAGCACTCGCTCGACCCGAAAGTCGTCGTATTCTTAGGTTCGTTTAATAGATGAGAGATACCGAAGCCACTAAGTTTGCTGACTAAGTTAGCATCAAGGAGAATGTTGGTGGGCTTAAGATCTCCATGAACAATTTGGTCTGGTTTGTTCTCATGCAGGAAGTCAACAGACTGGAATGCCGGCAAAAAGGGAAACACTGAATTAGGGAATTCTATAGTTCAGATGGCGAAAACTGGCAGGGCATCACCGTACTTGTTCTCTGGCGTAATTTTTCAACCTCTTTGAGTGCAGTATCACGTTCTTTTAGCAAGTGGTCATGTTTGGACTGAAGCTGGTTACAACGCTCTTTTGATTCCAATAGTTGATGCTGAACATTAGCACCATGCTAATATGCTTTTTGAAGTTCTTCAATGTGATGCTTTTTGGATTCCGAGAGCTGATGCTCAACATTCATACTATCCTCATTGGCTTTCTGAAGTTCCTCAATATGATGCCTTTTGGATTCGGACAACTGCTGCTAGACATGCTCATTGGCTTTCTGAAGCCCATCAATAACCTCATCTTGTCACGCTTTAACTTGTTGCCACTCTTGTTGACCAAGGTCCAAGACACGGCGATAGTCGGCGGCCTCCTCGGCGTCGACCCGAAAGCCGTCGTGTTCCTAATCTCAACTTTTGTATTCTGGAGGTCCCATCGGTACACAGAGACAAACCCACATTCTCTGATCTTGAGTGAACCGCCGAAATTTTAACATGCTACGCAGGCAAAAACCACTTGAAATGTTACTTGACTTCTCCTAGTCAAAGACCACGTGAAATGGTACTTGACCCCTCCCAGGCAAAAACCACTTGAAATGGTGCTTGGCTTCTCCCAGTCAAAGACCATGTGAATTGGTACTTGACGCCTCCCAGGCAAACACCTGTTGAAATGGTGCTTGACCTCTCCCAGTCAAAAACCACGTGAAATGGTGCTTGGCCCCTCTCAGTCAAAAACCATGTGAAATGGTGCTTGGCTTCTGCCAGGCAAAAACCACTTGAAATGGTGCTTGACCCCTCCCAAGCAAACACCATGACCTAGGACGCCAATCGCTAGGTTACCTCTTATTCCCCTGATCCCCTTAGATCTTGCCATGAGCTGGTGTACTACTGTTGGGTTCAGCTGAACCCAATGGAATCAGCAAATCCTTCATCAACTTAGCAATTGTGAGTGATAATTTTGTCAAATACTACACCGAAATATGGAGCTGAACCCAACAACTTGACCTCCTAGCTTCGCCACTGGTGGCTCCTAAAGTTTGGGTCTCCATTACTGGTCTGGCTGCAAACAGGTTTTTGGGTGAATTATAATAGGCCTAGTTGTTGACGACATAGAAAGTTTTTCACACCAGTCTGTATTGCTTTTTGGATTCCGAGAGCTGATGCTCAACATTCTTAGTATGCTCATTGGCTTTCTGAAGTTCCTCAATATGATGCCTTTTGGATTCAGACAGCTGCTGCTAGACATGCTCATTGGCTTTCTAAAGCCCATCAATGACCTCATCTTGTTGCGCTTTAACTTGTTGCCACTCTTGTTGACCAAGGTCCCAAACACGGCGATAGTCGGCGGCCTCCTCGATGTCGACCCGAAAGCCGTCGTGTTCCGAATTTCAACTTTTGTATTCTGGAGGTCACATCGGTACATAGAGACAAACCCACATTCTCTAATCTTAAGTGAACCGCCGAAATTTTCTTCCTGAATGGCAGAACAGATAGTAAGGTTGGGGATGAGGTCCCGGTGTCTAAGGGGCTAGCTGGTCATCGGTGATGTATTGTTTAGGTTCGTTTACTAGATGAGAGATACCGAAGCCACTGAGTTTGCTGACTAAGTTAGCATCAAGTAGAATGTCGGTGGGCTTAAGATCTACATGAACAATTGGGTCTGGTTTGTTCTCGTGTAGAAAGATCAGAGAACATATCTCAGCAATGATCTCACCTAGCTCTAGCTACGCAGTTATACGATGACTTCTTCTGAATCAAGCGCGACATCATGATGCAGCTCATCATGGGCATGTACTGTGGCAAGCACTCACTCAACCCAAAAGCTAGAGGTGCAGGTGGCAGCAGGATGTTGGAAGTAGCTGGGAGATGAAACTGTGACGTCATGATGCAGCTCATCATGGACATGTACGGTGGCAAGTACTCGTTCGACCCGAAACTCGTCATGTTCTTAGGTTCATTTAATAGATGAGAGATACCGAAGCCACTAAGTTTGCTGACTAAGGTAGCATCAAGGAGAATGTTGGTGGGCTTAAGATCTCCATGAACAATTGGGTCTGGTTTTTCCTCATGCAGATAGTCAACAGACTGGAATGCCGGCAAAAAGGAAAACACTGAATTGGGGAATGATATAGTTCAGATGGCGAAAACTGGTAGGGCATCGCCGTACTTGTTCTCCGGCGTAATTTTTCAACCTCTTTGAGTGCAGTATCACGTTCTTTTAGCAAGTGGTCATGTTTGGACTGAAGCTGGTTAAAACGCTCTTTTGATTCCAAGAGTTGATGCTGAACATTAGCACCATGCTAATATGCTTTCTGAAGTTCTTCAATATGATGCTTTTTGGATGACCTCATCTTGTCACGCTTTAACTTGTTGCCACTCTGGTTGACCAAGGTCCCAGACACGGTGATTTTTATTCTTTGGGGATTTCAGACACCCTGATTATGGAAGCTTTATCTTTGCGAGATGGAGTTTTATTCGCCACTCTTCGAGGACTCTCGCATGTGATAATGGAAGTTGAAATGCGTGGAGTTAGTGACACTCTGGAACACTCGCCACATTTCTCGTTCAATAGTGGCTCCGATTCTGCTAGAAATAGGAGAGCTTAGTAATCACTTCATTTCCGTTGATATTCAGCATATTAATAGATCAGCAAACTTACCGGCGCATCTCTGTGCTAAGCATGCTTGCACTCTGAATGTGACCGATTGTTGGATGGATGTAACTCCTAGCTTTCTAGTGACCAGCCTTATGGCTGACTATCCTAGGAATGCTCTCATATGAATAAAAGCTCCCTGAATTGCCTGCAAAAAAGAGAGAGAAAAGAAAGCTAGATAATCATTGTCCACCATGGCCGCTATAAACAACTGGCTCGGCCTCTCCCTTGCCCAGCAGGAGCTCCCGCCTTCGGTTGCCGCCGCCCTGTGACGTCTCCGTCGCCAACGTATGCTTCAACATCCCCCAAGGTATAGATGATTATGTGTATCAAATATTAGAACTAGTGAAGTACGCAGAGCGCAAATATGAAAATCCGATACCATGTTGGCTTGATATTAGAACTAGTGAAGTACGCAGAGCGCAGATATGACGAGGTCATATATCCCGGATTTCAACATGATATCACAACATTACTTCACAAGTTCAGTATTGGTCGTCGTGTTTCGGCTTTCTTTCTACCTCAAGAAGAAGGGTTCTTCTGTTTGAGGAGGGGGAGGAGGAGGAGGTAGAAGACATTGTGGGCTTGGGTGCTACTGCCGCGGCCCGCCCCGTTCTTTGTCTCCCGTTTCCTTGGCTTTTATGAAGTGCACCCTGGATCATGAAGATTGTGTTAGTTTGTGTTCCCCCTTCGTCTTACCCTACGCTTGAATCTCGGGTCGAGATTCTTGTTTAGTGGGGGTGAGTTGTCACATCCCTGGTCCTGGTCTACAGTAGGCTAGCCCTTCATGTGTGCATCATGTTTAACTTTTCAAATAAACTTGAAATGGGGACTGATCAAACCCTAGAACCAGATCAAATCAAATAGGTTCAACATAAATTCATTTTCAATGAACCTGAAATGCCCTTCTAAAATGTTCATCATCTTTGCCTTGGTCTTAAACCTCTGGTAAAAATGGTGCACAATTTTCTAGGTCATTCTAAGGTCACTGAATTAAATCATAAGTATTTGAATTTGGACATTTAAATTCTATAAAATATTTTAAATGTCCAAATACTCCTAAACTGAAATGTTCCATGTTGGATATATTCTATACAGTGGGCATGTGCAGTTTAGTGATTTTTGAAAATGCCTAAGTATTTTTAGAAAAGCCACAAAGATTACAGAAAATAGAAAACAGAAATAAGAGAGAGAGAGAATAAACTTACCTGGCGCCACCAACCGGCCCACCTGGCAGCCCACCTGTGCGGCCCAGCCCACCTGGCCCCTCCCCTATCGTCTTCCTCCCTGCCAGGAGGACGGGCACGCGGCCGTCGCGCAGCCACGTGCCTCGACCACCTCCTCCCTCCCTGCCTGCCTGGCTCCTCCCCAGTGCTCCTAGATGACACCACGCACCCCCTAGCACCAAACCGCCGTCCAAATGGTCGCCTGTGGGCGAAACCGGACGCGTCCGCCGCCACTGACCTCGACGGCGATGAGCCGTCGGCCTAATCCCGGTTTAGTTAGCACTAATGACCCCGCTAACCCCCCCCCCAGAGCCACTGCTAGGTGGGCCCCCGTGCCTGTTTAGGTTAGTTTAATTCCTGTTTAGGTTAGTGCTAATCCTGCGGACCCCACATGTCAGCTTTGACTTTGACCAAGTCAGCGTTGACCTGGTCCCACCTGTCATCCACCCAACCAGCCCTGTTACACTAACCCATGGGTCCCAGCCGTCAGGTTTGACCTGGCTGGCGCTGTTGACCTGCTGATGTCTTGCTGATGTCATGCCGACGCAATAAGCTATTTTCTGGATTTATTTTAATACAAGAAATTCCAGAAAATAGTGCTAACTTCTAAAATTCATATAAATTCAACCATAACTCCAAATGAGATAAATTATATATGAAAAATTATCAGAAAAAACCAATCTATCCATCTGTACCATTTTCATGCATGTTAGAACAACTTATGGATGCTGTTTAGTACAAATCATATAAATGACATTTGAATTCACATATGGAGTTTGATTTTGAACCTAGTGTTCAAACCCACTCCATTTAACTTGTTGCTAGTTGCATTAGCCCAATCAATAGCATATTGCCATGTCATGATCATGCATCATATTGTGCATTGCATTGATTGTGTCCTTCCTTGTTTGTCGGTGTTTGTCCCCTCTTGATAGACGTGACTCCGACGATGAGATCGATGACACCAATGAAGAACTATATTATCTTCAGAAGTGCCAGGCAAGCAAAACCCCCTTGTTCATTCCGATACAATCCCACTCTCTCGCTCCTGCTCTATTTTACTACATTAGGACAACAACGATACAACTGTTATTTGCTGCGGTAGTTGAACCCCTTTATCCTCTGCATGACCTGTCATTGCCACAGTAAATAGATGAAACCCACTAGCATGAGTAGGAGTTGTTTGAGCCCTGATGTGCCTACTCATTCATGCTTGTTGTCATGCCTGTTATTGCTTAGAGTTGAGTCAGGTCTGATTCATCGGGGTTGAATCGGAGGTGTGTGAACATGTCCTACTGTTGTGAGCTAAATGTGTGAACACGATTTGGTAAAGGTAGCGGTGAGAGGCCATGTAGGAGTACATGGTGGGTTGTCTCATTGTAGCCGTCATCAGGAACTGAGTTCTATGTTTGTGATCCATGAACAGTTACTACCACACATTGGGTTCCGGTAACTCGACCCCTCTCGACTTATTAATCAACATGATCTCTGTCCAGGAGTTGCAACTAGTTTCTGGTGTATGTAGGTAGTGTTAGTAGTCTACCAAGTGGCACCCGGTACAGGTGGGCTTGGGACAGACTAGGCACAGTGGCCCGGTGTACCAAGTGGCACCCGGATGGTGGACTTGGGAACCCTGCACACATCGTTTGGGGTCGTGAGCGACACCCCGGCCGGATCTCCTTGCGGATGGAACCCGAATAGGCGATAAACCTGGACGAGAGACTTGTGTGGTTAGTCAGGTCGTGGCCGACACCCTCGCTGGGCTTCCGCTTGAAGGTTGCCGAGTACATGTCGTGTAAACGGCGGTAAGTGGTGAGAGCGTGTGTGAAGAAGTACACCCCTGCAGGGTTAATATGATCTATTCGAATAGCCGTGTCTGCGGTAAAGGACTTCTGGGTTGCCTGTACAGTTCATAGACAAGTGAAAGTGGATACTCTAAAATACGCAAGATAAGCGTGAGTGCTATGGATGGCGTTCTCATAGGGAGACGAGAGCGGATCCATAATGGTGTATTGATATGGTGAATATGTGCACTCGTGTGCGCCACCTCAAAAGAGTTACTTGCAGTCGTAGTTCATGATAGCCACCGAGTCAAAGCTGGCTTGCTGCAGTTAAACCCCACCATCCCCTTTGTTGATAATGATGCATATGTAGTAAGTTCTGATGTAAGTCTTGCTGGGTACATTTGTACTCACGTTGCTTAATTTATGTTTTTGCAGAGAGACTTCAGTCTCGCTAGTAGTACCGCGTGGACTTCGACGTTTAGCTTGTTACCTCAGCTACGATCTTGTGCCCTCGGCAGGATCTGGTAGATAGTCAGGCTTCTCAGCCTTTTTCATTTGTAGATGTCTGTACTCAGACATGTTAAGCTTCCGCTTGTGTTTTGACTTGTATGCTCTGAATGTTGGGTCATGTCACATCCTAGTTAGCCATGCATTAGAGTGTTGCATCATGTTTACTCTTTCATCAGAAACCAGAAATGGGGATGACAGAACCCCCAGTCCCCTGTGAATCCAACTAGGGTTTACTAAAAACTTTTTCAATGAACCTGAAATGCCCTTCTAAAATGCCCATCATTTTTGTCTTGGTTCAGAACCTCTGCCAAAAGTGGTGCACATTTTCCTAGGCCATCCTAGGGTTTTTGAATTAAATCATAAATATTTGAATTTGGGCATTTAAAATTATATAAAATATTTAAATGCTCAAATATCTCCAAACTAAAATGTTTCATGTTGGAAATAATCCAACTATGGACCAGGAGTAGTTTGGTGATTTTAGGAGTAGCCTAAGTATTTTATTTAATTCAACAAAGTTGCAGAAGTATTAAAAAAACAGAAAACAGAAAGAATTGGAAAAAGCTTACCTGGCGCCTGCTCCCGGCCCACCTGCCGGCCCAGCCCAGCGCCGCTCCAGCGAGCTGCTTGCCGGCCAAGCAGGCAGGCAGGTGCCCGACGGCGACCGCAGCGCGCGCCACGCACCTGCTCGCCGCCTCGCTGCTCCCCGCGCCCGGTGACGTCGTGGACCAGCCTCCCTCGCTCCCCCGAACCCCCCCAGACACCCCCTCTCCTCTCCAGCTCCTCCCCCTCGCGCTCCCCCACCATGACCGACGCCACCGTCGCCGTGCCTTCGCCGTAGCCGTGCTCCCCGCCGCCCGTGCGTCCTCTCACCGTGTCTAGGAGCTCCGCCGCTGTCCACTCCATCGAGCAAGCCGAGCCCCGAGCGCTCGCAACGCCCGAGTCCACCGCAACGACCTCGCCCGATCCACCGTCGCCGGAGATCCCCTTCAACGCCGTCGTCGCTCCGGTCTATCTCCGGCCACACCAAGGGCTTCGTCACACTCGCTGTGAGCTTAGCCATCTTCCCCTTCCTTCCGTTCTTGCTCCCGAGCCGTGTAGCGACCTCCTGGAGCTCAACCGCACCCACCGCCGTGGAGCTCGTCGCCGACGTGCTCCCGGTTACCCCCCGACCACTCCACGGTGTCCATCATGCTCACCGTGTCACTTAGCACCTAGCTAACCACTCCCCGAGCCTCACCGACCCCTCTAGCGTCAAGTTCGTCTTCGGCCGAACCCCGGTGGCCGCCAAAGTCGTCGCCGGCGCCAACTCCGGCCACCCCGACTCCAACGGACTCCACCAAGAGCTGCGGCTTGTCCTCAGCTCCACTCCGGTGGTCTCCGCGACCCATTTGGTGGCCGAAACGGCCAAAACCACTTCCGCCGCCGCGTCGGGCTCGCCGGCGGCTAAACGCCGGTGCAGCCGACCCGGGTTTGACCACGGGTGGGCCCTGGTTGACTCCCCTGAGTCAATGACAGGTGGGGCCCAGCCCTGTTAATTAAACAGATTTAGTTTTAATTAAACTTTAATTAATTTAATCACCCTGACATGCGGGACCCACTGTCAGGTTTGACCCGGACGTGTTCTGTTGACCTGCTGACCTCACACTGACGTCAGGTGGGGCCCAGCCCTGAGTCAATGACAGGTGGGGCCCAGCCCTGTTAATTAAGCAATAATTGTTTTTCTGGAATTATTCTAATAAAGGAAATTCCAGAATATAATTTAAACTTCAAAAATTCATAACTTTTATTCTGTAACTCCAAATCAGACAAATTATATATGAAAAATGATCAGAAAAATCCAATCTATCCATCTGTACTATTTTCATGCATGATTAAACAAGTTAACTTGATGTTTAATGCAGAACAAGGAAAAACACTTTAAAGGACCATAATTGAGTTTGAAATTTGAATCTTTGATCCAAATTGGTACAAACCCTTCTGGTCTTAGTTGCATTAGCCCAACACACTCATATTGCTATGTTTCATGCATGCATCATATTGTTGCACATTGTTTGGTGATGGTTGTGTATCGGTGTTCTTGCGGCAGGATCTGCCTCCGAGGAGTATCGTGATTACCCTAACGAAGAACCGTATCAGTGCATCGAACCATCAGGCAAGCAACCAACCATTTGATCATATCGATACAATCCCATGTTCTCGCTCCTGCTCTCTTTTACTGCATTAAGACAGCGCGTTTCAAACTGCTGTGTGCTACGGTAGTTGAACCCACTTCCTCTGCATGACCTGTCATTGCCACAGTAACTAGATGAAACCCACTAGCATGTGTAGGAGTTGATTGAGCCATATGTATGTGTTGTTCCTACCTTGCTATGCCTGCTATGCTTAGAGTCGTGTCAGGTCTGGTTCATCTGGGTGATGGGCTAGAGTGAAATGATTATGTCGGTAATAAGAGTGGTGTGGTGAACACGATTTGGTAAAGGTATCGATGAGAGGCCATGTAGGAGTACATGGTGGGTTGTTTCATTGAAGCCGACCTTAAGCACTGAGATCTGTATGTGTGATTTAAGAATCAGCTACTACCATGCATTGGGCCCGAAACCAATGGACCCTCTCGGCTTCTTATTCACCCTAGTTCTCCGTCCAGGAGTTGCAAGTAGATTCTGGTGTTTGTAGCCTACTGGAGGCCGTGGACAGCGCTGACCGTAGGGGTGGGCTGTGATGCGGTAGGTACGTGGCCGGGTGTACCGAATACCCGTTAGGTATCTCGGGAACCCTGTTCACATCGTTCGGGCCCGTATGGGAAACCTCGGCCGGACTCCCTGCGGATGGAACCTGGATAGGCGATAAACCTGGACTGGAGGCTTAGGTGGTTAGGTAGGTCGTGGCCGACACCCACGTTGGGCTTCCGCTTGAAGGTTGCCGAGTACATGTCGTGTAAACGACGGTAAGTGGTGAGAGCGTGTATGAAGAAGTACACCCCTGCAGGGTTATCATGATCTATTCGAATAGCCGCGTCCGTGGTAAAGGACTACTTGGTTGCCTATACAGTTCATAGACAAGTAAATGGAAACTACTAAAAGCCTCAAGATAAGTGTGAGTGCCGAGGATGGCTCTTCCGTAGGAAGACGGAGGTGGATCCTCGGTAGTGTATTGAATTGGTGAGTAGTGGACTCGTGTGCGCAAAACCATTTCGAGTTGGAGTCTCGTAGGTTAGCCTAGCCAAGAGTCAAAGCTGGCTTGCTGCAACAACTCCACCAACCCTTCTTGATAATATGCATGTATGTAGGATCTGATGTAAGTCTTGCTGAGTACCTTTGTACTCATGTTGCTACAATTTACATTTTTCACAGAAGACGCTGCAACCCTTCTGATGGGTTCTACGTAGACATTGACATCAATGAGTAGGCTAAGGCCCAGGTGGTGATCCTGAGCTTGTGAAGGACCTCGTAGTATAGCTAGGCTTTCCAAGCCTCTTTTATTTTACTAGTTGTCTGTACTCAGACAAGTTACTTCCGCTGCTGGTTTGTATGACTGTATGACTTGAATGCTGGGTCGTGTGACCCGTACCTTTGTGTATGTTATGTATGGCTCTCTGAGCCTTAAATAAAGTACTTGTGTCATAGAGTCATGTTGTGATGCCTTGTTGTATTTGCACATATCGAGCATATTGTGTGTATGTTTGAAATGCTTGGTATGTGTGGGATCTGACTATCTAGTTGTTTATCCTTAGTAGCCTCTCTTACCGGGAAATGTCTCCTAGTGTTACCTCTGAGCCATGGTAGCTTGCTACTTCTCGGAAACACTTAGGCTGGCCGGCATGTGTCCTTCGTTCCTGTGTCTGTCCCTTCGGGGAAATGTCACGCATTGAGTACCGGAGTCCTGTTAGCCCGCTACAGCCCGGTTTACCAGAGTCCTGCTAGCCCAGTGCTACAGCCCGGACCCACTTGCTGATGACCGACACGTTCGTTGTTGGGTCATGGATGCCTGTCCCTGTAAGTCTGTGCCACTTTGGGTTTACGCCTAGTCATGTCAGCCCGGGCTCTTTATCATATGGATGCTAGCGACACTATCATATACGTGAGCCAAAAGGCGCAAACGGTCGCGGGCAAAGGTAAGGCGACACCCGTGGGGTTACCGTGCGTGAGGCCGCAAAGTGATATGAGGTGTTACAAGCTAGATCGATGTGACATCGGGTCGGGGTCCTGACAGTGTTGGCATCAGAGCCGGACTGCCTGTAGGTTCTCCAAGCCAAACCGGTCGATGTTGAGTCTAGAAATTCTTTAGTTATGTAGGGGAATTGTTTGTGGGTTGGAACGTAAGGCTCTTTTTACTCCTTTATCTTATGACATTCTGATCTGAGTCAGTCTATTCTTGCACCGGGGGTTAAGGAATTAGGATCTATTCTCTCTATCAGGATCACGTGTTACTAATCAGTAGTACCTTATAGGTTTGATGAATACAAGCCTAGTTCAGTTCTACTAGCACACTATGTTGTTAGGATGGATTCAGAACTTTGATATTATGATGTTGAGTGTGTATGAAATCCTTTGTCAAATGTCTCAAAATCCTTCTTGAGCATTTACAGCTGTTATGCTGCCGAAATTTTGCTAGAAATTCTAATGCCTTTGCATTATGATTGTGCTTTCAGATGGCCACTCGCGACCTTAATCAAGTGGTTCGCCTGACTCGATGCCTAGATGTACCCGGCCATACTGCCATGTTGGTCAGGGTAATGACTGAGGCTGGATACCGTTGGTATCCTGAGTACACGGTCGAAGAGCAATTCCGAGACTTTAATCAAAGCCAGTATCTCTGCACTGTCAGGATATTTCCATCTTATCCTGGGTCCACCGAGCCCCTTCACTGCTCCTATGGACTCGGGGTTACTATTGAGATGGTTGTGCAGGACGCCGCCTACTGTATGATGACCATCATGCGAGTCAGATCTGGTCTATTTCGGGACTCTGATTTCCGGTATATGCCAGGATCACTTCCGGGAGCACAAGGGTATCTCCAGGCTATCTATGCTGACCCCACCCAGGAGGATTCACGGACTCGCACCACTGCTGAGATGCTCGAGGATAAGGACCGTGAAAATCGGGCCTTGAGGTTAGAGCTCTTCAATACCCGTGCTGACCACTGGGCCACATTGACTCGGTTTGCACCGGCGGTGCAAGCTGGATATTCGGATATGCGATCTCTATCCTGTGAGATCTGCTTTGCCAGACGTGATGGGTTGGCGTGATGTAGGAGGCATCACCCCACCTCGCGGTCCCCGCAGGCCACCGTCTGTTGGTCCAAGACCTCATCCTAGCCCCTATGGTCCACAAGCTCCGCGAGATCGTCTGTTTCCGGATGATCATGTTGAGCTTCCAGGCTATGGAGGTGACTTCTACGAGGACTACTACGGATCGGTCTGAGTTAGTGGTAGTATCACTAGTTCGTGTTAGCTATGTCGTCTATCGCCCTACGTGACTCGTGGGATATGACCTAGTTTGTATCGCCTTCCGGAGGTGTAGAAAAATAATGTATAGGAGCTTGGAATGCCTCCGATGAGATGTAATCCTCTTTTCACCCTAATAGTACCTTGTTTGGTCTTGTGCTAAACCCTGTATGGTGTGTATGACGATGGAATAAAGAAGCAGTTTCTGTATCTACCAAGTCATACGGATGATCATCTTGTGTTCCGAGTTATTCCTTACATTCTGTATCCTATGTCGGAAATTTATCATCCTGACTAAATCATTGTCTTGTTTACCTAGGATGGTCAACACGCGCACTAACCCTGCTCCCCAAGAGCAGGCCAAAGGCAGCGAAGTCAGGAATGCAAATCTGCCTCATCCTCCTTCCCTAGCCGAGGTTATGATGGAAGCCGAAAGAAACAAGCGGGAGACCAACCGTTTGTTGGAGCGTATTGAACAGAACACGGCACACCATCAGAGGACTAACGTGGTGTCACTCAGTGATTTTATCAAGTTACATCCACCCACGTTCCACCACTCCATCGAGCCTCTCGACGTTGATGATTGGCTTCGCAGTATTTCTCACAAACTGCGTTCCGCGCTGGTAGCGGAGGCTAACAAGGTCACCTTTGCTGCATATCATCTTGAAGGCCCCGCCAGTCTATGGTGGGAGAATTATGGAGCTATGCGCCCAGCGGGCCATGTCACTACTTGGGCTGAATTCAGCGAGGCTTTCCGTGAACATCACATTCCGGAGGGTCTCATGGACCGTAAACGTGAGGAATTTTGCAGTTTCACTCAGGGCCAACTCTCTGTGGATGCTTACAGCAGGGAGTTCGGTAACCTCGCACGATATGCAACTGAGGAAGTTTCTACTGATGCCAAGAAGCAAGCAAGGTTCCGTAAGGGGCTTAGTCCTGAGCTTCGCCGCGACCTCTGTCTGCATGAGTGCACATCTTTTCAGAAACTTGTTAACAAGGCCATCAGTGCTGAAACTGGTCAGACTGATTATGATGCAACACGCAAGCATGGCCGTGACATGGGTTCCTCATCCGGTGCTGGTCCTCAGAAGCGCCGCGTGTGGGTGCCCAACACCGCCCTGCCACCCAGGTTCACATCGAGGCCATCCTTCCAGACGCCTCGCCCCGTTCAACAGTCTGCACCAGCCAAGCCCTATGGGGGTCCAACCAACAATGCTCCTCCACGTTCCAGTTCCGTGACTTGTTTCAAGTGTGGGGAATCTGGCCACTATATGCGTGAGTGTCCCCAGACCAACCCCAACCAATCTGCTAAAGCTGTTGGCCGTGGCAAGCCGACAGGGAAAGTGTTCCACGCCAAGCCGGCCACCGCTACACGTGGCCATGTCAACTGTATCTCTGCCGAAGAAGCTCAAGAGGATCCCAACGTCGTTCTCGGTACGCTCCTTGTTAATTGCCACCCGGGATCTGTTCTTTTCGATACAGGAGCCTCTCATTCATTTATATCCGAGAACTATGCCCGTCTGCATAACACCGTACTCTGTGACATGCCATCCACTATGGAAATTTCTACTCCTGGTTCTAGATGGCAGACCTCCAGGGTAAGTTATGGAAATGAAATCCAAGTCGACAGACTTGTTTTCCTTGCATCTTTGATAGCTCTCAAATTTTCAGATATTAATATCATTTTGGGTATGGACTGGATGTCAGCTCATCATGCCAAAATTGATTGCTTCTCTAGGACTGTTCAACTCACTCATCCTTCGGGGAAGATAGTAAATGTCTTGACCCGATTAGCCAAGCGACAATTATATTCTCTTAACGCCAGCCCTTTGCCAGACCTTGAGGACGTTCCGGTAGTCCGTGACTTCCCGGATGTCTTCCCAGAGGAATTGCCAGGTGTTCCACCTGACAGGGATGTTGAGTTCGTAATAGACCTCATTCCAGGAACCGTTCCGATTGCTAGAAGACCCTATAAGATGGCACCACTAGAACTAGCCGAGCTTAAGAAACAACTCGATGAGTCCTTGAAAAAGGGTTTCATCCGACCTAGTTCATCTCCGTGGGCTTGCCCCGTCCTATTCGTCAAAAAGAAGGATGGTACGGACCGGATGGTTGTAGATTACCGACCGGTCAATTTGGTCACAATCAAGAACAAATATCCGCTCCCTAGGATCAACGACCTGTATGATCAGCTCGCTGGATCCTCAGTCTTCTCCAAGATGGATTTGAGGTTGGGCTACCATCAAATCAAAATCAGAAACGGGGACATTCCTAAAACGGCCTTTGTTACTCGTTATGGCCAATACGAGTACACCGTCATGTCCTTCGGTTTAACCAACGCTCCAGCCACCTTTTCTCGGTTAATGAACTCAATCTTCATGGAGTATTTGGATAAATTCGTCGTAGTTTATCTCGATGATATACTCATCTATTCCAAGAATGAGGAAGAACATGCCGAACATCTAAGGCTAGTGTTGAAGAAACTTCGAGAGCACCGCCTTTATGCCAAGTTTTCCAAATGTGAATTTTGGTTGTCAGAAGTGACCTATCTGGGTCATGTAATATCTGGTAAAGGTATTGCTGTTAACCCTGAGCGAGTTCAAGCCGTCCTTAATTGGACTCCACCTGAATCGGTCAAGCAAGTTCGGAGTTTTCTAGGCTTAGCGAGTTATTGTCGTCGCTTTGTCGAAAACTTCTCCAAAGTTGCTAAACCTCTAACCGAACTCCTTAAGAAGGATAAAAAGTTTGAATGGACTCCACAATGTGAGCACAGCTTTCAGGAACTGAAAAGACGCCTGACTTCTGCTCCCGTTCTGGTACCGCCAGACTTCTCCAAGGACTTTGTTATCTACTGCGACGCCTCGCGACAAGGACTAGGCTGTATTCTCATGCAAGATCGACATGTAATTGCTTACGCCTCACGGAAATTTCACCCACATGAGGGGAATTATCCTACTTATGATCTAGAGCTTGCAGCCGTAGTCTATGCACTTAAGACCTGGCGACATTACCTCCTCGGTAACCGTTGCGAAATATTCACTGATCACCAAAGTCTGAAGTACATTTTCACCCAAACGTATTTGAATCTCAGGCAAAGACGTTGGGTTGAGTTGATCACAGACTTCGACTTAGGAATAACTTACACCCCAGGGAAAGCCAACGTCATGGCAGATGCGCTAAGTCGTAAATCTTATTGTAACAACCTAACGTTACAACAAAGTCAACCGCTTCTCCATGAGGAATTTCAGAAGCTTAACCTTCACATTGTTCCTCAAGGTTTTCTTTCCACCTTGGTGGCGAAACCTACCCTTACGGATCAGATCATCAAAGCACAGAAGGTAGATCTGGGAATTTCCCGCATCAAGAGAAACATCAAGAAAGGAGTTGCGAATTGTTTCTCCATTGATGATCAAGGGGTCGTATACTTCGGAAATCGATTAGTGGTTCCCAAGGTGCGAAACCTGAGACGATTGATCCTTAAGGAAGCTCATGAATCTCCTCTCACCATTCATCCCGGTAGTACCAAGATGTATCAGGACCTACGCCAGAGGTTCTGGTGGACTAGGATGAAGAGAGAAATTGCTCAGTATATTGCTAATTGCGACGTCTGTCGTCGTGTAAAAGCAGAGAATCAACGGCCTCCTGGCACCCTTCAACCCCTAGCTATTCCTGAATGGAAGTGGGATAAAATTGGTATGGATTTCATTACCGGTTTTCCCAGGACCAAGAGAAGGAATAATGCTATCTTTGTCGCTGTCGATCGTCTTTCCAAAGTGGCCCATTTCCTACCTGTTCGTGAGAGTATAACCGCTAGTCAGCTGGCAGACTTATACATCTCCCGAATAGTATCTCTCCATGGTGTTCCTTTGGAAATTAACTCGGATCGAGGAAGTATTTTCACCTCTCGATTTTGGGAAAGTTTCCAAAATGCTATGGGAACCCGTCTCTCCTTTAGCACCGCTTTCCACCCTCAGTCGAGTGGTCAAGTGGAACGCGTCAACCAGATTCTAGAAGACATGCTTCGAGCCTCTGTTATCTCATTCGGAATGGATTGGGAGAAGTGCCTTCCATTTGCCGAATTCGCTTACAACAACAGCTACCAATCTAGCTTGGGTAAAGCCCCTTTTGAAGTTCTCTATGGACGACGGTGTCGAACACCCCTTAACTGGTCAGAGACTGGGGAAAGACAATTCTTTGGCCCGGATATGATTCAGGAAGCAGAAGTCGCATCGTTCGTGAAAAGTTGAAAACAGCCCAATCTCGTCAAAAGAGTCAATATGACCGAAAACATAAGGCTATGACCTTCGAGGTTGATGAGAAGGCTTATCTTCGGGTTACCCCTCTGAAGGGAACCCATCGTTTCGGTATCAAAGGCAAATTGGCTCCTCGTTACATTGGACCTTTTCGCATTCTCGCCAAACGAGGAGAAGTTACCTACCAGTTGGAACTACCTCCGCACCTCTCCAGAGTGCACGATGTCTTCCACGTTTCTCAACTCAGGCGTTGCTTCTCGGATCCTATCCGTGGAGTGGACTACGAAACGCTTGATCTCCAAGATAATCTTACATATCGAGAGTACCCCATTCGTATCCTCGATCAGGCCGAGCGTACCACTCGACGTCATAATATCAAGTTTCTCAAAGTACAATGGTCGCACCATTCTGAGGATGAAGCAACTTGGGAAAGGGAGGATCGTCTTCGACTTGAGTATCCCGCCTTCTTTCCGGAGGAACCCAAATCTCGGGACGAGATTCTTTGAGTGGGGGTGAGTTTTCACATCCTAGTTAACCATGCATTAGAGTGTTGCATCATGTTTACTCTTTCATCAGAAACCTGAAATGGGGATGACAGAACCCCCAGTCCCCTCTGAATCCAACTAGGGTTTACTAAAAACTTTTTCAATGAACCTGAAATGCACTTCTAAAATGCCCATCATTTTTGTCTTGGTTCAGAACCTCTGCCAAAAGTGGTGCACATTTTCCTAGGCCATCCTAGGGTTTTTGAATTAAATCATAAATATTTGAATTTGGGCATTTAAAATTATATAAAATATTTAAATGGTCAAATATCTCCAAACTAAAATGTTTCATGTTGGAAATAATCCAACTATGGACCAGGAGTAGTTTGGTGATTTTAGGAGTAGCCTAAGTATTTTATTTAATTCAACAAAGTTGCAGAAGTATTAAAAAAACAGAAAACAGAAAGAAATGGAAAAAGCTTACCTGGCGCCTGCTCCCGGCCCACCTGCCGGCCCAGCCCAGCGCCGCTCCAGCGAGCTGCTTGCCGGCCAAGCAGGCAGGCAGGTGCCCGACGGCGACCGCAGCGCGCGCCACACACCTGCTCGCCGCCTCGCCGCTCCCCGCGCCCGGTGACGTCGTGGACCGGCCTCCCTCGCTCCCCCGAACACCCCCAGACACCCTCTCTCCTCTCCAGCTCCTCCCCCTCGCGCTCCCCCACCATGACCGACGCCACCGTCGCTGTGCCTTCGCCGTAGCTGTGCTCCCCGCCGCCCATGCGTCCTCTCACCGTGTCCAGGAGCTCCGCCGCTGTCCACTCCATCGAGCAAGCCGAGCCCCGAGCGCTCGCAACGCCCGAGTCCACCGCAACGACCTCGCCCGAACCGCCGTCGCCGGAGATCCCCTTCAACGTCGTCGTCGCTCCGGTCCATCTCCGGCCACACCAAGGGCTTCGTCGCACTCGCTGTGAGCTTAGCCATCTTCCCCTTCCTTCCGTTCTTGCTCCCGAGCCGTGTAGCGACCTCCCGGAGCTCAACCGCACCCACCGCCGTGGAGCTCGTCGCCGACGTGCTCCCGGTTACCCCCCGACCACTCCACGGTGTCCATCATGCTCACCGTGTCACTTAGCACCTAGCTAGCCACTCCCCGAGCCTCACCGCCCCCTCTAGCGTCAAGTTAGTCTTCGGCCGAACCCCGGTTGCTGCCAAAGTCGTCGCCGGCGCCAACTCCGGCCACCCCGACTCCAACGGACTCCACCAAGAGCTGCGGCTTGTCCTCAGCTCCACTCCGGTGGTCTCCGCGACCCATTTGGTGGCCGAAACGGCCAAAACCACTTCCGCCGCCGCGTCGGGCTCGCCGGCGGCTAAACGCCGGTGCAGCCGACCCGGGTTTGACCACGGGTGGGCCCTGGTTGACTCCCCTGAGTCAATGACAGGTGGGGCCCAGCCCTGTTAATTAAACAGATTTAGTTTTAATTAAACTTTAATTAATTTAATCACCCTGACATGCGGGACCCACTGTCAGGTTTGACCCGGACGTGTTCCGTTGACCTGCTGACGTCACACTGACGTCGGGCTGACGCAATAATTGTTTTTCTGGAATTATTCTAATATAGGAAATTCCAGAATATAATTTAAACTTCAAAAATTCATAACTTTTATTCTGTAACTCCAAATCAGACAAATTATATATGAAAAATGATCAGAAAAATCCAATCTATCCATCTGTACTATTTTCATGCATGATTAAACAAGTTAACTTGATGTTTAATGCAGAACAAGGAAAAACACTTTAAAGGACCATAATTGAGTTTGAAATTTGAATCTTTGATCCAAATTGGTACAAACCCTTCTGGTCTTAGTTGCATTAGCCCAACACACTCATATTGCTATGTTTCATGCATGCATCATATTGTTGCACATTGTTTGGTGATGGTTGTGTATCGGTGTTCTTGCGGCAGGATCTGCCTCCGAGGAGTATCGTGATTACCCTAACGAAGAACCGTATCAATGCATCGAACCATCAGGCAAGCAACCAACCATTTGATCATATCGATAAAATCCCATGTTCTCGCTCCTACTCTCTTTTACTGCATTAAGACAACGCATTTCAAACTGCTGTGTGCTACGGTAGTTGAACCCACTTCCTCTGCATGACCTGTCATTGCCACAGTAACTAGATGAAACCCACTAGCATGTGTAGGAGTTGATTGAGCCATATGTATGTGTTGTTCCTACCTTGCTATGCTTAGAGTCGTGTCAGGTCTGGTTCATCTAGGTGATGGGCTAGAGTGAAATGATTATGTCGGTAATAAGAGTGGTGTGGTGAACACGATTTGGTAAAGGTATCGATGAGAGGCCATGTAGGAGTACATGGTGGGTTGTTTCATTGAAGCCGACCTTAAGCACTGAGATCTGTATGTGTGATTTAAGAATCAGCTACTACCATGCATTGGGCCCGAAACCAATGGACCCTCTCGGCTTCTTATTCACCCTAGTTCTCCGTCCAGGAGTTGCATGTAGTTTCTGGTGTTTGTAGCCTACTGGAGGCCGTGGACAGCGCTGACCGTAGGGGTGGGCTGTGATGCGGTAGGTACGTGGCCGGGTGTACCGAATACCCGTTAGGTATCTCGGGAACCCTGTTCACATCGTTCGGGGCCGTATGGGAAACCTCGGCCGGACTCCCTGCAGATGGAACCTGGATAGGCGATAAACCTGGACTGGAGGCTTAGGTGGTTAGGTAGGTCGTGGCCGACACCCACGTTGGGCTTCCGCTTGAAGGTTGCCGAGTACATGTCGTGTAAACGACGGTAAGTGGTGAGAGCGTGTATGAAGAAGTACACCCCTGCAGGGTTATCATGATCTATTCGAATAGTCGTGTCCGCGGTAAAGGACTACTTGGTTGCCTATACAGTTCATAGACAAGTAAATGGAAACTACTAAAAGCCTCAAGATAAGTGTGAGTGCCGAGGATGGCTCTTCCGTAGGAAGACGGAGGTGGATCCTCGGTAGTGTATTGAATTGGTGAGTAGTGGACTCGTGTGCGCAAAACCATTTCGAGTTGGAGTCTCGTAGGTTAGCCTAGCCAAGAGTCAAAGCTGGCTTGCTGCAACAACTCCACCAACCCTTCTTGATAATATGCATGTATGTAGGATCTGATGTAAGTCTTGCTGAGTACCTTTGTACTCATGTTGCTACAATTTACATTTTTCACAGAAGACGATGCAACCCCTTCTGATGGGTTCTACGTAGACGTTGACATCAATGAGTAGGCTAAGGCCCGGGTGGTGATCCTGAGCTTGTGAAGGACCTCGTAGTATAGCTAGGCTTTCCAAGCCTCTTTTATTTTACTAGTTTTCTGTACTCAGACAAGTTACTTCCGCTGCTGGTTTGTATGACTGTATGACTTGAATGCTGGGTCGTGTGACCCGTACCTTTGTGTATGTTATGTATGGCTCTCTGAGCCTTAAATAAAGTACTTGTGTCATAGAGTCATGTTGTGATGCCTTGTTGTATTTGCACATATCGAGCATATTGTGTGTATGTTTGAAATGCTTGGTATGTGTGGGATCTGACTATCTAGTTGTTTATCCTTAGTAGCCTCTCTTACCGGGAAATGTCTCCTAGTGTTACCTCTGAGCCATGGTAGCTTGCTACTGCTCGGAAACACTTAGGCTGGCCGGCATGTGTCCTTCTTCGTTCCTGTGTCTGTCCCTTCGGGGAAATGTCACGCATTGAGTACCGGAGTCCTGTTAGCCCGCTACAGCCCGGTTTACCGGAGTCCTGCTAGCCCAGTGCTACAGCCCGGACCCACTTGCTGATGACCGACACGTTCGTTGCTGGGTCATGGATGCCTGTCCCTGTAAGTCTGTGCCACTTTGGGTTTACGCCTAGTCATGTCAGCCCGGGCTCTTTATCATATGGATGCTAGCGACACTATCATATACGTGAGCCAAAAGGCGCAAACGGTCCCGGGCAAAGGTAAGGCAACACCCGTGGGGTTACCGTGCGTGAGGCCGCAAAGTGATATGAGGTGTTACAAGCTAGATCGATGTGACATCGGGTCGGGGTCCTGACAGGTCATGAGACCCATGATTGTAATATCTCGCTCCTCGGAGCCTATTGAATAAATACTTGAGTTGTAGAGTCCTGTTGTGATGCCATGTTGTATTTGCACATATCGAGCATATTGTGTGTATGTTATTGAAATGCTTGGTATGTGTGGGATCTGACTATCTAGTTGTTTATCCTTAGTAGCCTCTCTTACCGAAAAATGTCTCCTAGTGTTTCCACTGAGCCATGGTAGCTTGCTACTGCTCCGGAACACTTAGGCTGGCCGACATGTGTCCTTCTTTGTTCATGTGTCTGTCCCTTCGGGGAAATGTCACGCGATGAATACCAGAGTCCTGTTAGCCTGCTACAGACCGGTTCACCGGAGTCCTACTAGCCCAGTGCTACAGCCTGGATCCACTCGCTGATGACCGACACGTTCGATGCTGGGTCATGGATGCCTGTCCCTGTAAGTTTGTGCCACTTTGGGTTTACGACTAGCCATGCCAGCCTGGGCTCCTTATCATATGGATGCTAGCGACACTATCATATACGTGTGCCAAAAGGCGCAAACGGTCCCGGGCAAAGGTAAGGCGACACCCGTGGGAATACCTTGCGTGAGGCCGCAAAGTGATATGAGGTGTTACATGCTAGATCGATGTGGCATTGAGTCGGGGTCCTGACACTCTTTCACGAGATGGACGGAGAGGAGCAATGGAGGCAGGAAGGAAGGACCCCATTCTCTACCATTGGATCTTGGTGTGTGCTCAGCTCAAAACAACAACACGGTTATTTTCTTCCTTCTTATGATATGCTCTGATGATTCTCGAAAAGAGAATACATCAGATCATCGTCGTCTACCTGTTGGTCCCAAACGCCCCGCCACCTCGAAGCAATCAGTGAGCTTTTCTTGAAGGAAACATCACCCCATCCATCTGTGACCAAGTCCCACTTCTTGCGGCTCTTAGGCCTCCAGGAATCTCGTGGGTGCCTTCTGCCATGCCTGCAGCCATCATCCTCATCGTCCGCTTTCTGTATTAGTCAGGCCACTTGGATCTTCCTTCCTGCCTTCGTTGATCCTTTCCGTTCATCTCATGAAAGAGGCATACATGCCATTCATTCATTGAGATAACACTGAATATTGCAGGAACGGGAGAGGAATGGGACTAACAAAAACCCACTTGAGATCAAAGAGAAGAAAAACCAACCAAGTCCCACTTCCTGCGGCTCTTAGGCCTCCGGGAATCTCGTGGGTGCCTTTTGCCATGCCTGTGGCCATCGTCCTCCTTGTCCGAGCTGGACTGCGGCAGTGTGTGGACGACGCAGCACTGCATGAGATGGCATCTCCGCTGCGTCCGCCTCCACGAGAACGAGGCCGGCGAGGAGGTGGAAAACCACCATGGTGGTGGTTTCCCACCTCTTGGCTGGTAGTGGAAGCATGGGAGGGAGGCGCGGGTGACAAACGGCACCACCATCTCCTCCAGTAGCATGTTTGCCAAGGAGAGATATTCAATGAGGTTATCATGAACCTTTTCAACTGGTGTTTGCCTGGGAGGCATCAAGTACCATTTCACGTGGTCTTTGACTAGGAGAAGCCAAGCATCATTTCAAGTGGTTTTTGCCTGGGAGGGATCAAGCACCATTTCACGTGGTCTTTGACTAGGAGAAGTCAAGTACCATTTCAAGTGGTTTTTGCCTGGGAGGGGTCAAGCACCATTTCACGTGGTCTTTGACTAGGAGAAGTCAAGTACCATTTCAAGTGGTTTTTGGCTAGACGCCACACGTCATAGCCGCGGCTCTGACGGGTCCGCGCCAACCTTCGCCTCCTTGAACCGCCTGCGGCACCGTCCGCCGCCCACGACGCTGGCCTCAACGCCCTTGGCCTGCTCGACTTCATCCACCTCGACCTCACCTCCACCGGTGCACCGCGCCCCGGCCTCATCGCCGAGCTCATCGCCGACTATAGTTTTTCCCACAACCAGAGCTTGGCAACCAAATCGAGGTCTCCTGGAGAACATTCCGCGGGGCGCTCTGCCTCCCGGAAAAAAACATACTTATTTATGCAGGCTTGCAGACCCAGCGTTAGGGTATAGTCCGAGGTTTTGTCATAAGATTCAACGAGGCACTATAAATTCACAAAAAATCAAAAAAATGTAAAACCTTCACATTTTCTCTATGTTTGCAATCTGGCCCTCCCCCTCCTCCTTCTCTGACCACCATCCAGCCACCACCACCAGGGTGTTGGAAGCAAAGATGACGGCGGCACCGACAAGGAAATCGAAGCAATACATCAAGGATATTCAACGAGGTTATCATGAACCATTTCAACTGGTGTTTGCGTGGGAGGCACGTCCAGCCGGCACCGACTGGATCCCCGGCGACGGATCTGGTGGAGCACCTCCTCACCGAGATCTTTCTTCGCCTACCGCCTGACGAGCCGGAGTCTGAACTTGCACATACTGATAGTTGCTGCTGCTGCTACTACTTTCCTACACATGATCTTGTAGACAAACATAGACTGGGTGGCATCTTTTGTGTTGTGGCCTCGTGGGGACGAGGCATTGGCCCCTGTGTGCATGTTATCTCCAATTCGGTCTTGACCACACGTGCCTGCTAGCACCGGGCCAAAGGAATCCTTTGCTTTTTTAGCTTTCCATAACCACTCTGCCCGCATTCTCAACCCAGAATAACCTACTTCAAGAAGCCTGCGGCTATTGACTTCGAGAAGAAGGAGAAGGCTGTCACCGAGAAGAAGCAGGCATGCGAGAATCGCAATGTCATCTTCGCCCGCACCCAGGCCTGCTCGATGACTTTGTTGTTGGCCAGAGGAATCGTTTGATTGTTTAGCTTTCCATAACCTCTCTTGTAGATCAACTCTCGGACAATCTTGTGGTCCGATGAATGTTGAGGCTCGTGGCGGATATCGTTATTTTCTCACCTTCACAGATGATTTAAGCAGATATGGATATATTACTTAATGAAACATAAGTCTGAAACATTTGAAAAGTTCAAAGAATTTCAGAGTGAAGTTGAAAATCATCATAACAAGAAAATAAAGTTTCTACGATCTGATCATGGAGGAGAATATTTGAGTTATGAGTTTGGTCTACATTTGAAACAATGCGGAATAGTTTCGCAACTCACGCCACCCAGAACACCACAGCGTAATGGTGTGTCTGAACATCGTAATCGTACTTTACTTGATATGGTGCGATCTATGATGTCCCTTACAGATTTACCGCTATCATTTTGGGGTTATGTTTTAGAGACGGCCGCATTAATGTTAAATAGAGCACCATCAAAATCCATTGAGACGACGCCTTATGAACTGTGGTTTGGCAAGAAACCAAAGTTGTCGTTTTTGAAAGTTTGGGGCTGCGATGCTTATGTGAAAAAACTTCAACCTGATAAGCTCGAAGCCAAATCAGAGAAATGTGTCTTCATAGGATACCCAAAGAAAACTGTTGGATACACCTTCTATCATAGATCCGAAGGCAAAACATTCATTGCTAAGAATGGATCCTTTCTAGAGAAGGATTTTCTCTCGAAAGAAGTGAGTGGGAGGAAAGTAGAACTTGATGAGGTAACTGTACCTGCTCCCTTATTGGAAAGTAGTACATCACAGAAACCGGTTTCTGTGACACCTACACAAATTAGTGAGGAAGCTAATGATAATGATCATGAAACTTCAGAACAAGTTACTACTGAACCTCGTAGATCAACCAGAGTAAGATCCGCACCAGAGTGGTACGGTAATCTTGTTCTGGAAATCATGCTACTAGATCATGATGAACCTACGAACTATGGAGAAGCGATGGTGAGCCCAGATTCCGCAAAATCACTTGAAGCCATGAAATCTGAGATGGGATCCATGTATGAGAACAAAGTGTGGACTTTGGTTGACTTGCCCAATGATCGGGAAGCAATTGAGAATAAATGCATCTTCAAGAAGAAGACTGACGCTGACAGTAATGTTACTGTCTACAAAGCTCGACTTGTCGCAAAAGGTTTTCGGCAAGTTCAAGGGATTGACTACGATGAGACCTTCTCACCCATAGCGATGCTTAAGTCTGTCCGAATCATGTTAGCAATTGCCGCATTTTATGATTATGAAATTTGGCAGATGGATGTCAAAACTGCATTCCTGAATGGATTTCTGGAAGAAGAGTTGTATAAGATGCAGCCGGAAGGTTTTGTCGATCCAAAAGGAGCTAACAAAGTGTGCAAGCTCCAGCGATCCATTTATGGACTGGTGCAAGCCTCTCGGAGTTGGAATAAACGCTTTGATAGTGTGATCAAAGCATTGGAGTTGGAACAAAGTGAGTGGGAGCTCTATGCATATCTGATATTATATGTGGATGACATATTACTAATCGGAAATGATATTGAATTTCTGGATAGCATAAAGGGATACTTGAATAAGAGTTTTTCAATGAAAGACCTCGGTGAAGCTGCTTACGTATTGGGCATTAAGATCTATAGAGATAGATCAAGACGCTTAATTGGACTTTCACAAAGCACATACCTTGACAAAATTTTGACGAAGTTCAAAATGGATCAAGCAAAGAAAGGATTCTTGCCTGTGTTACAAGTTGTGAAGTTGAGCCAGACTCAATACCCGACCACAGCAGAAGATAGAGAGAAATGAAAGATATTCCCTATGCTTCAGCCATAGGCTCTATCATGTATGCAATGCTGTGTACCAGACCTGACGTATGCTTAGCAATAAGTTTGGCAGGTCGGTGCCAAAGTAATCCAGGAGTGGATCACTGGACAACGGTCAAGAACATCCTGAAATACCTGAAAAGGACTAAGGATATGTTTCTCGTATATGGAGGTGACAACGAGCTCATCGTAAATGGTTACGTTGATGCAAGCTTTGACACTGATCCGGACGATTCTAAATAGCAAACCCGATACGTGTTTACATTAAATGGTGGAGCTGTCAGTTGGTGCAGTTCTAAACAAAGCGTTGTGGCGGGATCTACATGTGAAGCGGAGTACAAAGATGCTTCAGAAGCAGCAAACGAAGGAGTCTGGATGAAGGAGTTCATATCCGATCTAGGTGTCATACCTAGTGCATCGGGTCCAATGAAAATATTTTGTGATAATACTGGTGCAATTGCCTTGGCAAAAGAATCCAGATTTCACAAGAGAACCAAGCACAACAAGAGATGCTTCAATTCCATCCGGGATCTAGTCCAGGTGGGAGACATAGAGATTTTCAAGATACATACGGATCTGAATGTAGCAGACCCGTTGACTAAGCCTCTTCCATGAGCAAAACATGATCAGCACCAAAGCTCCATGGGTGTTAGAATCATTACTATGTAATCTAGATTATTGACTCTAGTGCAAGTGGGAGACTGGAGAAAATATATCCTAGAGGCAATAATAAAGTTATTATTTATTTCCTTATATCATGATAAATATTTATTATTCATGCTAGAATTGTATTAACCGGAAACATAATACTTGTGTGAATACATAGACAAACTAAACGTCACTAGTATGCCTCTACTTGACTAGCTCGTTAATCGAAGATGGTTATGTTTCCTAACCATAGACATGTGTTGTCATTTGATTAACGGGATCACATCATTAGAAGAATGATGTGATTGACATGACCCATTCCATTAGCTTAGCACCCGATCGTTTAGTATTTTGCTATTGCTTTCTTCATGACTTATACATGTTCCTATGACTATGAGATTATGCAACTCCCGTTTGCCGGAGGAACACTTTGTGTGCTACCAAATATCACAACGTAACTGGGTGATTATAAAGGTGCTCTATAGGTGTCTCCAAAGGTACATGTTGGGTTGGCGTATTTTGAGATTAGGATTTGCCACTCCGATTGTCGGAGAGGTATCTCTGGGCCCTCTCGGTAATGCACATCACTTAAGCCTTGCAAGCATTGCAACTAATGAGTTAGTTGCGAGATAATGTATTATAGAACGAGTAAAGAGACTTGCCGATAACGAGATTGAACTAGGTATTGAGATACCGACGATCGAATCGCGGGCAAGTAACATACCGATGACAAAGGGAACAACGTATGTTGTTGTGCGGTCTGACCGATAAAAATCTTCGTACAATATGTAGGAGCCAATATGAGCATCCAGGTTCTGCTATTGGTTATTGACTGTAGACATGTCTCGCTCATGTCTACATTGTTCTCGAACCCGTAGGGTCCGCACGCTTAACGTTACGATGACAGTTTCATTATGAGTTTATATATTTTGATGTACCGAAGTTTGTTCAGAGTCCCGGATGTGATCACGGACATGACGAGGAGTCTCGAAATGGTCGATACATGAAGATTGATATATTGGAAGCCTATGTTTGGATATCGGAAGTGTTCCGGGTGAAATCGGCATTTTACCGGAGTACGGGGAGGTTACCGGAACCCCCCGGTAACCTAATGGGCCTTAATGGGCCTAGTGGAGGAAGAGGAGAGGAGGCCTAGGGGCTGTCGCGCGCCCCTCACCCCAAGTCCGAATTGGACAAGGAGGAGGGCGGTGCCCTCCCCCCCTTTCCTTTCCCCCTCTCCTCCTTCCCCCCAAGTCATAATCCAACTAGGGAAAGGAGGGGGGCGGCACCCCTCCCCCTGCTCCTTTATATACGGGGGCAGGGGGCACCCCATAGACACAACAATTGATCATTGATCTCTTAGCCGTGTGCGGTGCCCCCCTCCACATAATCCTCGATAATATTGTAGCGGTGCTTAGGCGAAGTCCTGCGACGGTAGAACATCAAGATCGTCACCACACCATCGTGCTGACGAAACTCATCCCCGACACTTTGCTGGATCGGAGTCTGGGGATCGTCATCAAGCTGAAGGTGTGCTAAAACTCGGAGGTGCCGTAGTTTCGTTGCTTGATCGGTCGGTCCATGAAGACGTACGACTACATCAACCGCGTTGTCATAACGCTTCCGCTTTCGGTCTACGAGGGTACATGGACAACACTCTCCCCTCTCGTTGCTATGCATCACCATGATCTTGCGTGTGCATAGGAATTTTTTTGAAATTACTACGTTCCCCAGCACCTCTCTCAATTCATCCCGGTAGCACAAAAATGTACCGAGATCTACGCCAGCGATTTTGGTGGCCTAGGATGAAGGGAGACATTGCTCGATATGTAGCCGAATGTGATGTTTGTCGTCGCATTAAGGCCGAACATCAAAGACCTGCTGGTACACTTCAGCATTTGCCTATTCCCGAGTGGAAATGGGACAAAGTCAGTATGGACTTCATCACTGGCTTTCCGAAAACACGGAAAGGAAATGATGCCATCTACCTATCCCGTTCCCCGTTGTCCTCCTGATGGATCCCGTTGTCTTTCGGTGTCTTGTTGTCGTCCTGATGGATCCCGTCGCTCGGCCGCGTCTGAACATAAATACCGGCAAAATAATACAAGTGTTAGAGATCTGCATACAAGCGCACCCTGTCGTTAGGATTTTCATCTTTATCTGGAGGATTTTCATATTTATCTGGAGGATAGGCCACAACACCAAAGACGCTACCCAGCAATGGGTTGATGGAGACGTGCGCCTGCCAGCACCTAGCGACATCGGGGATCAAGTAACGCTCACGCTCAACCATCTGGGCTCCGAGGTCAGCGAGATGCTGCCGGTGGCGCCGCCGCTGGACCTCCTGGGTGTCTTAAGTTGGAGAAAACCAAGACTACGAACCTATCTCATCAGGAAGATCCCAAGTCAGTCGTGTAGAGGAGGAGGAGGACGTACAGATGCTTGAGTGCTCCGATGAGCTTCGCAGCCGCGATGTACCGCGTCGGACTAAAGAGAAGCAAAGATTACTGCCTGACCACGGAGAAGAAAGAGGCAAAGCTTCGACAGCATTGGGCATCAGGAAAGATCCACCGCCTGGACGCCGCAAAATGCCAGACATGGCTGGGCACCTTCGATGCGATGGCGCCGTGGCTTCGCAGGCACATCCGCTCTCCGAGTGGCGCCTAACATTAGTCAAGGAATCTGAAGCCAATGAACATTCTCTAACTAAATGGGAATTCTTCCTAGCTGCTTCCACGCATAACTTCAAACAGATCCAGATAGGGCCTTCTCAGAGTGTCATCATCCAGTGCTTCTCTAATGTCGTGCTAAGACGTAAGTCCTCGATTCGAATCTCATAGAATACTTTATTTTTTGTACTAAAATTCATTCACTTTTTTCTTTATTTTCTAAACTTTCTCTATTTTTTAGAGAATTTTATGACTTAGTGCGGGATGCATTTAGTGCCACTGCATGTACGTATTTCTTTCGAAAATATTTGATGCTTATCATTTTCAAAATATAAAAAATGGGCTCCAGGGAGATACTTATGATTTTGTCAAACTGACACGCGTGCAATTCTTAGAATACAGTGAAACGTGTAAGAGGAGATCGTTCTCAGAAGCCACTGCCTTGGGACTGCGTGCAAGCCCTCCAAGGTTTAATTTTGCTTTAATTTGTATAAGAAATTATAGGTACATTTTCTAAAATTTCTGGAGAGAATTTGAGTTGTTTTTCATGCTTACAGTAGATTGATGGAGTTGCAAACCGCCAGTATGGATGAGAGTATCCTTCTTGCCATTGATTGCAAAATGAAGTCGAGAATGTTCAATGGCAAGTATCCAAAGCCTACTGATCCTGATCTGCAGAAGCTTGTTTATTTTGTATTGAATGGAAGGGTTGAGCTCAAAGTTATACAAGAACGGATTGAGAAATTTGAGACGATGGTCCAAAAGTTTCTGGTAAGCAGTGCAATCCATATAATAATAAAAACTTATTTCAATACTAGGGCCCTTCCCAACTGACCATGTTTGTTTTGCTTATGCAGGACAAAGAAGAAGACATTGTGGAAAATAAGGACTTGCTGCTTAAGGTGTTCAGGCATCTCAAGTCCAGTCTGCCTTGTAGTAGAGTAAATCATTCTCTATCATCTTCTTCAGGGAAAAGAACTTGGGATGGACAGGATGACAGTGCTGCCGAACATCCCCCTAAAAAAGCCTCTTGTTCAGACAGTGTTCAAAACCAGCTTACTGGGTTGGATAGATTGTGAAGTTTTTACATTTTTTGAGTTTTTTTATATTTATAATGCCCGGTTGGATTTCAGGTGAAAACCTCGAGATTTAGCACAAAGTGATAGTGCAGCGCATGTTGAAACAATCTGGCTTGCACTCTGTTGTAGGTTCGTTTTTGTTTCCTTCCCACTTTGTTGCTTCTCGTTTGCAGCTATTTTTCGTTTTAACAAGGGTGCTAGACGTTGCTGGATAAACACCATGACTATGGACGGCGAGATTCAATGGCGCCGGGAGCGTGATGTGCATGCACGTCCACTATAACTGTGAGCTTCTCCGTCTTGAGGCTGCATTGCACGAAGCATAGCGTGTGGATGTGCTCTGTTGCGAACAACAGCTCGGCTCCAAGGTCCTGGGGTCCGGCGTCGAGGTTGGGCGCGCACCTGGGTTGGCGGGTCCCGGTAAGGTACGTCCAGTGCGTTGCTGGCGTCCGCGATGCACGGCCAGGTAGAAATGTCAAAGAGCAACGGGGAAGGCGAGGCGAGATCAAGAACATCCGTTGTAGGACGAGGAGGGCAAGGCGGCGACGGTGAGAGTGAGGGGACGGAGGAAGGGGGCGGAGGAAGGGTGGGCGCGCACCCGGGTTGGCGGGTGCCGGTAAGGTGCGTCCAGTGTGCGGAGGTGGACGATAAGTTCAAACGCGGCCGTGCTGCTGGAGTCCGCGATGCACGGCCAGGCGGAAATGTAAAAGAGGAACACTCAAGCAGTGCGTGTGGATGTGCTCTGTTGCGAGCAACATCTCGGCGCCAAGGTCTTGGAGTCTCGCGTCGAGGGTGGGCGCGCACCTAGGTTGGCGGGTGCCGGTAAGGTGCGTCCAGTGTAGGGAGGTGGACGATGAGTTCAAACGCAGTCGCGCTGCTGGAGTCCGCGATGCATGGCCAGACGGAAAAGGCAAAGAGGAAAGGGGAAGGCGAGGCGGGCTCAAGAACATCCCTTGGCGTACGAGGAGGGCATGGCGGTGACGGTGAGAATGAGGGGACGGCGAGATTCAAAGGCGCCGGGAGCGTGATGTGCATGCACGTCCACTATAACTGTGAGCTTCTCCGTCTTGAGGCTGCATTGCACAAAGTATAGCATGTGGATGTGCTCTGTTGCGAACAACAGCTCGGCTCGAAGGTCCTGGGGTCCGGCGTCAAGGTTGGGCGCGCACCT